>NC_091239.1:14055871-14115871 GCF_040958095.1 Procambarus clarkii | reverse complement strand
ACAGGCCTCCACGTCCAGGAGACTACAGATCCAGGAGACTACAGGTCCAGGAGACTACAGGTCCAGGAGACTACAGATCTAGGAGACTACAGGTCCAGGAGACTACAGGTCCAGGAGACTACAGGTCCAGGAGACTACAGGTCCAGGAGACTACAGGTCCAGGAGACTACAGATCTAGGAGACTACAGGTCCAGGAGACTACAGGTCCAGGAGACTACAGGTCCAGGAGACTACAGGTCTAGGAGACTACAGATCTAGGAGACTACAGGTCCAGGAGACTACAGGTCCAGGAGACTACAGGTCCAGGAGACTACAGATCTAGGAGACTACAGGTCCAGGAGACTACAGGTCCAGGAGACTACAGGTCCAGGAGACTACAGGTCCAGGAGACTACAGGTCTAGGAGACTACAGATCTAGGAGACTACAGGTCCAGGAGACTACAGGTCCAGGAGACTACAGGTCTAGGAGACTACAGATCTAGGAGACTACAGGTCTAGGAGACTACAGGTCCAGGAGACTACAGGTCCAGGAGACTACAGGTCCAGAAGACTACAGATCTAGGAGACTACAGGTCCAGGAGACTACAGGTCCAGGAGACTACAGATCTAGGAGACTACAGGTCCTACTGGAACACCGTGTACGAAACACGCCACAAAACCTCATCAGTGGTTAATATCACAGGAATCCGCCAACGCCTCAGCTACTAATGAACCTGTGTGGTGTTAAAATTGACCGTATCTGATGGGTTCCATTTTCTTGAGCTTGGCCGAAGACATTTGTCACGCCGGCCAGGCTTCCTCCCGCTCGGCCAAAGTTTGGCCGAAGTTTGGCTGCTGCTGCTGCCTCACCCACCCAAAACCCCCACGTAATTTATCTTGCAAGGAAGTCTGGAGCATTTTTTTCGTGATTATAAACTTAATTAAGTTATAGTGGTGAAGTATAATTAAAGGCCTTTGGGTAGACTTAATTTTAAATGCTATAGAAAATTGGGCTTCACGCCTGGAGATAAAATGTGACACTTAATATGTTTTTTGGAGAAAAAATAAAAGCCTTTCTCTTAGAATGTTCACGGGAATACGTGTTCAAAAGCATCTGTTGTGAATGCTGTTCAATTATTAACAAATTATCATATAATAATAATTATGAGATAATAATTATTATATAATAAAAATTCCTCTCTGGATGGCGACATTGAGGCGCTGATACTGAACATAAAAGAAAAGTTTACATCAATGATTCTAGCAAGAATCTTTTCTGTATTTCTTATGTTCTTCACTTAAGAAAGAAGTTTAAAAATAAACTCTCCAAAGTTCACTTCACCGTCCAGGAGGTCTGGCGCTAAGAGATCCGCTTCGCTGATCCTGTTAACATTTTCAAACGCAGACTAGAGGTGAATACAATTTAGTTGGAGCAAAGGAATGATGTTGCCTGAGGCAGTACGGTGGGTGTTCTGTCTTGGTCTTGAAGATGGTAGGATGTGACTGTCTGTTAGCTGCCTTTTGAGTGATTGTTTGGTGTATAGTGCTTCGTCGATGTCTAATCTCTATTGTAGTGATATCTATCGATTAATTAAAGTGTTGTTTGTCAGGATATCTCTGATGATATGGAGAGGGGGGACCTGCTGCTTGGTTAACAGCTTCTCCCCCGAATCAACCTACCCTGGCTTTGCGCCCTGGTGAGGCCACTCCAGACCAGGCCGACGCCAGAGCACAACTCCAGAGTCTACTGAGACTGATGGATGCCTACTACTGATATGGGTGTGTGTAGATACCGTATATTCCTGGATGGGACCTTGCTGAGGTATTGTCAGGCGTCTTGAGAGAAATATTGTTGTCTTGCCTCTATACTGAGATGGTTGGGGCTGACAGTCTCCATGTGAGTGTGTGAAGGCACAGACGGCATTCATCTCCTTCAAGGCGTTTGGTTTGGTTTCGGGAGAGTTCTGCATGAGTAGGTTGACGATCTTCTTGCTCTTATTCGATCTGTTGACTCTTATATTCTGCCCCAACCCAGCACCCCCCCTACCCCAACCCAAGCCTGGTTGATCAGTCCAGCAACCAGGAGGCCTGGTCGACGACCGGGCCGCGGGGACGCTAAGCCCCGGAAGCACCTCAAGGTAACCTCCAGGTAATGTAAGGTACCCCCCTCCCCTGCCCCAACCCAGCCCCCCCCCCCCCTTGCCCCAAAGCCACATGGATCATTAAGGCCTCTGTGTTCATGTCACCCTAATGACGTTATCAAATTATGAGTCCAAGATGGCCGACGACGGGTTTAATCGCCAGTAAAGGCAATTAAGAGTAATTATCCCACACGAGCACCCGGTAGACCCCCAGCTAGGTATACTTAGTGTGTTGGGACTCTTGAACAGTCTCAATGGCTCATTATACCCAATTACATACCCCCCTCGTAGTTTTTTTAATATCTGAAGGTGAATGGGGGTAATTACTTGTGATGACACGAGGCTTTTCATATCTCCGCGCCCGTCTTGACTCGCCATAAGCGTCTCGCCTACCTGTGGCGTCTTGGACAATTACCTGTAAAAACACTGATTATAACACGAACCTTTATTAAGAGAGATGATGCTGCCTAACTTTGTGTTTAGCGGTGTGTGTGTGTGAGAATGTTCCTCTAGTGTTCCAGTCTGACCGTCCCGGCACCTGGGGTTCAGTCCAAGGTCAAAATGCTCCACTAAATGCTCCAGGTTGATGCTCCGGCACACACAAACTCACTCCTCTGGGGCCAGATTCACGAAGCAGTTACGCAAGCACTTACGAACGTGTCCATCTTTCCTCAATCTTTGACGGCTTTGGTAACATTTATTAAACAGTTTACAAGCATGAAAACTTGCCAATCAGCTGTTGTTATTGTTATAAACAGCCTCCTGGTGCTTCGGTGCTCATTAACTGTTTAGCAACTGTAAACAAAGCCGCCAAAGATTGAGGAAAGATGGACAGGTCCGTAAGTGCTTGCGTAACTGCTTCGTGAATCTGGCCCCAGGTTCGTAAGTGCTTGCGTAACTGCTTCGTGAATCTGGCCCCAGCACACCAACACACACAAACGTAAAATAGCCGGTCTCACGTGTTTGAGCCAACAGGACCAAGCACTTACACAACCAATAACGAAACCTGTACATCTTTCCTCAATCACGGCGGCTCATTCTGCATTTATTAAACACTTTAGGAGCTTCGGAACTTTACAACCCAGGGTTATTATTGCAACCTGTCCTCATGTCTGGCTCGTTAAAGCGGCGGCCATCCCCCACAACACTCATTGATCATTGTTTATATATTGTACATTAAATGTTTGTATATATATATATATATATATATATATATATATATATATATATATATATATATATATATATATATATATAAATTAATATTATTACATATTAAAGTTTTATGTATAGTTGGGGAGTAGGTTAGGTTAGGTTAGGTTAGGTTCTGTCGGCGACTGAGGGAGCCGGTCGGCCGAGCGGACAGCACGCTGGACTTGTGATCCTGTGGTCCTGGGTTCGATCCCAGGCGCCGGCGAGAAACAATGGGCAGAGTTTCTTTCACCCTATGCCCCTGTTACCTAGCAGTAAAATAGGTACCTGGGTGTTAGTCAGCTGCCACGGGCTGCTTCCTGGGGTGGAGGCCTGGTCCAGGACCGGGCCGCGGGGACACTAAAGCCCCGAAATCATCTCAAGATAACCTCAAGAAGAAGATGACTGTTTGTATTTGAAATGTATTCAAATGAATTTATTTGAAAATGAAAAGCATTTCAAATACATTCAAATGAAATGTATTGTAAATGCTTCACCCACGTACCATTCAGTACGTGGGTGAAGCATTTACAATGTTGTGGTTCGAACAGAACATTGTTCGAAGCACTGTTGAAACGATGCAACTTCATTAGTTGTGAGTCGTGTATAAACCGTTTTTATTCATAAACAGGGGGTTTGGCCGCTGGATTAACGAGCTTTGCTTATGAGGACGGTTTATATGATATAAACAACCTCGTAGAGTTTCGGAGCTCATAAACTGCTTAATAAATATAAACAAATCCTCCATGATTAAGGAAAGATGTACAGGTTTCGTAATTGAACACATACAATGCTTGACAAATCCTGACCCAGGTGCCTAAGCCGGATATATACCCC
This sequence comes from Procambarus clarkii, assembly GCF_040958095.1. Lineage (NCBI taxonomy): Eukaryota > Metazoa > Arthropoda > Malacostraca > Decapoda > Cambaridae > Procambarus > Procambarus clarkii. The sequence goes on along the minus strand of NC_091239.1, from coordinate 14,111,723 downwards.
CCCCCCTGCCCATCTCCCCCCCTCTCAACCCTTCGCCAGTTTGGTCCGGCACTGCAGGTAGTCTATGTAGGCCTACCTTGAATGATCTAGGCCTATAGTGAGTGATCCTGTCAGGATGTTAGCTTCGAGGATTATAGGCAGATGCAGTTGTACCTTTGTATGGCTCCATTAGTATATCTGTTGGTTAGACAGGTGTGTGTATTAGTGTCATAGATTGATCAGGTGTGTGTGTGTGTGTGTGTGTGTGTGTGTGTGTGTGTGTGTGTGTGTGTGTGTGTGTGTGTGTGTGTGTGTGTGTGTGTGTGTGTATGTGTGTGTATGTGTGTGTGTGTGTGTGTATGTGTGTGTGTGTGTGTATGTGTGTGTGTGTGTGTGTATGTGTGTGTGTGTGTGTGTGTGTGTGTGTGTGTGTGTGTGTGTGTGTGTGTGTGTGTGTGTGTGTGTGTGTGTGTGTGTGTGTGTGTGTGTGTGTGTTTGTGTGTTTGTTTTACCTGCATCTTGTACACGAAGATTTTGTTCGTTGTTATCTGTGTGATGTCAAAGTTTGTGTGTATGTGGATGATTTCGGGATTTATTCTATGATTTCATGATTTATTTGTAAGATTACAACCTTGCAGGACAACTATTCCACCATCCAGATAGTAAACAGTTCATCCATCAACCGGACATGTAACCAGTCATCCAGATTGTCATCCATCCAGCGACAGTCATCCAATCACCAACCCTGTCCGTCAACCAGCCTGCGAATCAGCAAATCAACAACCATTCAACCAGCCAACCAGGAGGCCAACCAACCATTCATTCAACCAATCATTCAGCCAGTCAATCAGAAGGCCAGCCAACCATTCAGCCAATCAGAAGACCAACTAACCATTCAGCCAATCAACCAAAGGCCAACTAACCATTCAGTCAACTAATCATTCAGCCAGCCAACCAACCAAAGGACCCCGAACAAGGCAATCCAGCACCACGATAGAAGATTTCGTCACTTCACGTCAAGTCTAACGTCAAATGAGACTTTAATTCAGCCCTTTCCTGTCCTCGCCACACGACGCCTGTCCTCGCCACACGACGCCTGACCTCTCCACATCAGGATTTTCTATATGACTATTTAAACAACATTTTAATCTGGCTTATTGCAAGTTTCTCTCAACAATTTTTCCATTTTAACGTAAAAATCATGTTCCTTTGTCGATGCAAATAGACCTGAGAAGGTCTTTTATACCTTCCAACTTTGTTAAATAAATAAATTTGTGATGAATCAATTGGAAAATGGTACTGAGCACCGTGTTTGATAACGAGTGAAGCCTGTGCTCAATAACCCTTTCTAGTCCTGCTCGTTAACGCTCAACACGTCTCCCGAGAAGGACGAACGAAGCCGAACGAGCCGAAGGATAACGGCCACTCTGATAACGAGAACTGCCCCTCGAACAATAGGAACTGTCTGACGTAGAACAGGTCTTTAGGTGGGGCAGCTCTCATAGCCCTTATATGCAGTGCTCCAGGGGCGGTGAATGGATCAAGGGAAGCCGAGAGGCGCGGCCCTTCCTCACCTCAACGCACACGCCCCGAAAGAAACTCGTTCGGAAAGGCTAAAAAAGACTTTTTAAGCTATGTTTAATATCGCTCAAATTGGGTTTGTGTAACAGCGGGAGAGCGCGCGTTATTGCGTGTGATTCCGCTCACTATGTAAACAAGTTGCTTATATTGCATTGTAACTTGCAATATTACGTGTGTGGGTTGCTTACATTCACTAACTGAAAACATAAATATATCATATTTGTGATTTTTGGCGCGTTCGATACTTTTTGGGAAAAAACGCGCGAGTATCTGTAAACAAAGGTAAGAAAATAGTGAAGAGCGGGAAGCGAAGAAAGGTACTGAAGGAGGGCAGTAAACAATGTTGGGAAGAAGGGTAAGTGAAGAAGGGGTGAATGGAGATGTCAGTAGGTTGACGTAGGCCTCTACCGTCATCTTCACGGGCGTAGACAAGCTGTCTCAATGGCTGTCTCAATGGCTGTCTCAATCATCTGGCCCAGTAGCGTAATGGGCCGCGCCTCTCAAAACTTAGGTAAAGAGTTACGCTATAACAACTTGGCGTATATATGCTGTCATACCTAAGGGAAACTTGAGACTTGAGACATACTTGTCTTGTCCCCCCCTTGAGATATGTAGGTCTTAGTGAGGCACTCACAGACACTGTTTGTTGTTGTTTAAGATTCGCTACCTAGAACAAAAAGTTCCAAGTAGGTACTGTCTAAACAGGAGGACAGGTTGTGAAATGCTCCGAGACAAGTATCTTTTATCAGTGAAGCAACTTTGAGTTAAATTACTTGTGTAAAGGAGCAAATGTATATGTTTATCTCTCAGAATGTTTGGTAATGTTTATTGTTTGTGATGTGTGTCTATGTATGTATTAACACGATGTACTGAACGGGGTGAGAATAGCTTGAGCTACCTCATCCCTTTGTGTGTATTTTACCTCAATAAACTTACTTCAATTTCAATTGAGTTAAATATCTATCAGTGAAGAACTTTGTGGCACGTATCTATTAATCAGTGAAGCGCTTTATGACAGGTCTCTGTATCAGTGGCATAGATATATTGCACTATGAGCAGACGAGGTCACAATGCATTAGAACAATGCACAATGCGTTAGAATGCATTAGCAAGTGATGTGGTGGAGGCTGACTCCATACACAGTTTCCATTGGGAGATATGATAGAGCCCAGTAGGCTCAGGAACCTGTACACCTGTTCATTGCCGGTTGAGAGGCGGGACCAAAGAGCCAGAGCTCAACCCCCCGCAAGCACAATTAGGTGGGTACAATAACGTGGCTGAAATATGTTGACCAAACCACACACTAGAAAGTGAAGGGACGACGACGTTTCGGTACACCATAGCCTCGTCGTCCCTTCACTTTCTAGTGTGTGGTTTGGTCAACATATTTCAGCCACGTTATTGTGACTGCGTAACGAGATTCGTATCAATAACTCCGACGGCCATGTATCTAGAGCTACGCTACGTTACGCTACGTGGTCCATATTTACGAGTTACGACACGCGTATTTACGCATCGTATCATTGTTACACATCCCCCTCCTAGCTCACCTTACAGGCTTTCCAGCGGTACATGTGTTAAACGGGTGCCAGTGGCCTCACTACCACGGCCATGCCAAACATCTCACTACGCACTGCGTAAGTTGTGGCCACGCCGGTAGTACAAGCATGTCAGCTCCAGGCTGGCGCTCCAAGACGTCTCATTACGCATTGCGCAACATGTTGCTACGCCAGCACAAAGCATGTCGCCAGAGAGCTACAGGGACCGTCATGTCTCTCCCGCGCGAACAACAGACTGTTCCAACAGGACATGCAACCTAAGCGGCCACGGGATTGACGGGTAGACGCGACACGACTTGCTATAATTATTTTACTGTTCATCTTTTTCCTGTAGTTTGAGAGAGGGTGTGCGTGGTGGAGACAGGTGGTGACTTGGTCATTACTTGCGCCACACTGCCGCTGCTGGCTCCTCCACCTGTGTCTTCACCTATGTTTTGTTCCTGTAGTAATTCAGTGGTGGAGAACTTCGATATTACCGGATGTTGCGAAGGGGAGTTGCCCGCAGGTTTCTGCTGCCCGCCTTTGTGGTGTTTGGCGGAAAGTAGATGTTCTGTTGTCAAATATAAGGGGTGTTCCAGCCAAGACCAGGTGGGTCCTCTGAAACCCTTCTTGGGCCAGATTCACGAAGCAGTTACACAAGCACTTACGAACGTGTACATCTTTCCTCAGTCTTTGACGGCTTTGGTTACATTTATTAAACAGTTTACAAGCATGAAAACTTGCCAATCAACTGTTGTTATTGTTATAAACAGCCTCCTGGTGCTTCGGAGCTCATTAACTGTTTAACAATTGGAAACAATGCCGCCAAAGATTGAGAAAAGATGTACAGGTTCGTAAGTGCTTGCGTAACTGCTTCGTGAATCTGGCCACAGGTGCCTCGAGAAGGTACCAGGTACGGGCGCCTGACAGCTGGGTGGACGCTTCGGATTCGTACTCCTAAGGTTCCGGGTTCGATCCCCGGTGGAGGCGGAGACAAATGGGCAAAATGTTTCTTTCACCCTAATGCCTTTGTTACCTAGCAGTACAATAGGTACCTGGGAGTTAGTCAGCTGTCACGGGCTGCTTCCTGGGGTTGGAGGCCTGGTCGAGGACCGGGCCGCGGGGACACTAAGTTCCGAAATCATCTCAAGATAACGTCTCAAGATAACGTCAGGTATATGAGTTGGGGGTGTTCCCAGTTTAGAAATTAATTTGCGAGCGGCATTCTTTAAGTAAGTGGGGAATAGTCCAGATGCAAGAGCTGTATTTAATGATCCTGTATATTGACGGATTACAATATCTAGGAGATTAGATAATACCAATTTGCTCATTTTGCTAATACACGGTGCTGTATTGTTGTTATAGATTGAGCTAATGGAACATAAAGTTGCAAGTAGCACGGGCTATGGTGAGCCCGTAGTGTGCAGCTGTGTTCTTGACACCTGTAATTGTTTTCTGGACCTCTTAGATGGTTATGTGTTGTATATGGTGGTCGTCATTGCTGATGTTGTTAAGGTCTAGTGATTGTCTTCTTATTGTTTTAGCTCTGTTATCGACTAGATTTGTAATTTCTCTTTCTTTGATGGGACAAAAAGTTTACATTTTCTTCAGAGTTTATTGTGAATATTTGCTCCCAGTTCTTCCTAAGTTCACGTTCTTGTCCTCTGTCTTATTTCCTGAGGCGTCTTGAGGTCTCTCAAGGCGCCTCGGGAGGAAGTAACCACCCGAGGAACCCCCAGGTGTTTCCTTGGACAAGACTCCCATCACCTTTTTTACCTCTGAAATTTCCTGGATCTCTGAAGTCAGCTTGACTTTGGCTCGATAGATAGATAAGATAGATGGCTTATTAGATCAAGCCAATATTTGATGAATTTGTTTTACATAACTCATACGACTCATCCTGTAGGTCTCCTTGTAGTCCTTTTGCGCTCATCTGATCATCCGTTGTGTGCAGGCGAGGAGTCACAATAACGTGGCTGAAATATGTTGACCAGACCACACACTAGAAGGTGAAGGGACGACGACGTTTCGGTCCGTCCTGGACCATTCTCAAGCCGATTGTGATTCGACTTGAGGTGAGGGTAGTTCCAGGAGAGGATAGTTCCAGGAGAGGGTAGTTCCAGGAGAGGGGTAGTTCCAGGAGAGGGGTAGTTCCAGGAGAGGGGTAGTTCCAGGAGACGGTAGTTCCAGGAGAGGGGTAGTTCCAGGAGAGGGTAGTTCCAGGAGAGGGGTAGTTCCAGGAGAGGGTAGTTCCAGGAGAGGGGTAGTTCCAGGAGACGGTAGTTCCAGGAGAGGGTAGTTCCAGGAGAGGGTAGTTCCAGGAGAGGGGTAGTTCCAGGAGAGGGGTAGTTCCAGGAGACGGTAGTTCCAGGAGAGGGGTAGTTCCAGGAGAGGGGTAGTTCCAGGAGAGGGGTAGTTCCAGGAGAGGGGTAGTTCCAGGAGAGGGTAGTTCCAGGAGAGGGTAGTTCCAGGAGAGAATAGTGGGCTCTGATGGTGGCAGTTGGGAGTGGGCGACCCCGCCCACGCCGCCCACACTCCGTGGGTGGTGGATCATAGAGTAGACAGTTTATGGGGCAGCGGCCATTAGTGCGGTTGGCCCCTCACTTAGCCCGGCGGAGCTAATTGTTCTTGACTTCAGTGTCTTAGCTGCACCTTGCTGGGAGTGGGGGGTCCTGGGGAGTGGGGGGAGAGTCCTGGGGTCCTGGGGAGTGGGGGGAGAGTCCTGGAGTCCTATGGAGTGGGGGGAGAGTCCTGGGGTCCTGGGGAGTGGGGGGAGAGTCCTGGAGTCCTATGGAGTGGGGGGGTCCTGGGGACTGGGGGGGGTCCTGGGGCCCTGGGGAGTGGGGGGAGAGTCCTGGGGTCCTATGGAATGGGGGGGGTCCTGGGGACTGGGGGGGGGGGGTCCTGGGGCCCTGGGGAGTGGGGGTCCTGAGGTGCTGAGTGGTCCTGTAGTGACGTGGGATTGGGTGGTTCATGGGACAAGGCGATAGCGAGATGGAGGGTCGATTAGAGTAGATAGAAGGTCGGCTGTCTGAATAATAAACATCCGGAGCACACCTGGTTGGCTTAAACTGCTGTGGATAACAGGTTATCCTGACAAATAAACGCCAGGAGAGCCAGGGGCCAGATTCACGAAGCAGTTACGCAAGCACTTACGAACCTGTCCATCTTTCCTCAATCTTGGACGGCTTTGGTTACATTTATTAAACAGTTTACAAGCATGAAAACTTGCCAATCAACTGTTGTTATTGTTATAAACAGCCTCCTGGTGCTTCGGTGCTCATTAGCTGTTGAATAATTGTAAACAAAGCCGCCAAAGATTGAGAAAAGATGTACAGGTTCGTAAGTGCTTGCGTAAGTACTTTCGTGAATCTGGCCCCAGACCCATAGAATTCTTCACATCAAATACATTATTTGGTGCACCAAACCGCTGGCCAACGAGACATTGGGCTCCTCTGAGAGGAATTCAAACAGATGAAAAAGCATTGAAGAGAGATGTCCACCAGGAATTATGTACTCACCTAATTGTAACACTACACACAGAGATCACACTAACGTGATGCATCAAATGAACAAATCCACAAGGGCCGGAACGAGAGCTTCAGAGCCCATGAACTTATAAATAAATCCAAACTAAAACGCAATAATTTAGGGAAAATATACAGGTCTCTTTAAGAGGAATGCGTAAATGCGTCATTCATGTTGACCCAGATGCGGAGCCGAAGACGTGAAGGTCATTCCTCACAAACACTTCTGGTCTGGACAACTATCTTGAGGTTATCTTGAGATGATTTCGGGGCTTTTTAGTGTCCCCGCGGCCCGGTCCTCGACCAGGCCTCCACCCCCAGGAAGCAGCCCGTGACAGCTGACTAACACCCAGGTACCTATTTTACTGCTAGGTAACAGGGGCATAGGGTGAAAGAAACTCTGCCTATCGTTTCTCGCCGGCCCCTGGGATTGAACCCAGGACCACAGGATCACAAGTCCAGCGTGCTGTCCGCTCGGCCGACCGGCTCCAGTATGTATTATATGTACTATACAAATACACACGGAACAAATTGCGTATGTGGGGCAAATATATATTTAGAGTGGAATAATATTAACATAACCATTGTCTCTTTTACAGCGGCGAATAACAATTGTATTAGAAAATAAGACCAGAGAAATTGCTTCATTTTGCCGTGTGAGCAACATGTCAGTTTTTCCAGCGACGATGAGAGAGGCGTCGCCCATTGTTGCTCAGGTGAAGCAAAGGTGGCCTCAAGTGACAAGGTTATCTTCAGGTTATCTTGAGATGATTTCGTGGCTTAGCGTCCCGGCGGCCCGGTCCAGGCCTCAATTTTGTTACACCCCCATCCAGGTGAAGCAAAGGTGGCCTCAAGTGACAAGGTTATCTTCAGGTTATCTTGAGATGATTTCGTGGCTTAGCGTCCCGGCGGCCCGGTCCAGGCCTCCATTTTGTTACACCCCCTCCAGGTAGCAGCCCGTAGCAGCTGTCTAACTCACAGGTACCTATTTACTGCTAGGTGAACAGTGGCCATCAGGGTAAAAGAAACTCTACCCATTTGTTTCCGCCTCCACCGGGGATAGAACCCGAAACCTTGAGACTACGAATCCCGAGCGCTGTCCACTCAGCCGTCAAGCCCCACAATAGTGTAGCCAACTTCCATTATATTCTGACCTCGGTTTCAATTTAGTCCTTGAGTCTCAGCAGCTTATGAGAACATTATAGAGCCGGTCGGCCGAGCGGACAGCACGCTGGACTTGTGATCCTGTGGTCCCGGGTTCGATCCCAGGCGCCGGCGAGAAACAATGGGCAGAGTTTCTTTCACCCTATGCCCCTGTTACCTAGCAGTAAAATAGGTACCTGGGTGTTAGTCAGCTGTCACGGGCTGCTTCCTGGGGGTGGAGGCCTGGTTGAGGACCGGGCCGCGGGGACACTAAAACCCAGAAATCATCTCAAGATAACCTCAAGATAACATAACAACATATGAATATAGGAAACTGCAAAGACCAATTGGATCATAAGAGGCAGCTCCTATTTATGTCCACCTAAATTCATGTCCATAAATGTTTAACCTACGCCTGAAACAACACAGCGATCCCATGTCTATTACGTTACTTAGCAATGTGTTCCAAAATTTAACAAAAATTAACACTACTCGTAGGACATATTGTTTAGGTTATTACTGAAGAACACTGAGGTTATTACTGACGCCTATGACATATTCAAAGCTGAAGATCAATAATTCAAGTTCAAGTAAAGTTCACTGTAACAATAAGATACATTTCAAGATCATAGAGCAGCTTAGGTCATTTCTACCCTCCTTAAAGGTCAGTAATGAACTCTTATATTAATTTCCCCGCCCCCCCCCCCCCCTCCACCCCAGTCCTCCTCTTCCAACCCTGGTGTCGTAAAACTCGGTCTCTAATGACCTGCGACTCTCCATTGAGGTCATCCAGAGGTCACACACGTCGCCATTATCAGCCAGGTCGCCAGGGTGTTACTCACTCGCCGTCTGGAGTCATTTGCTCACACTAATTACAGTAGTCGAGATCAATGAAGAAGAAAGCCTCGCCACGCTTCATTTGCCCAGCGCTGTGGATCTTGCAACTCTAGCAATGCCTCTGCCTCACAAAGGACGATTACAATGTCTTCCTCTGTGTTGGATCTGGGTGTGTGTGTGTGTGTCCGATTCCCTGTTGATCACATATGGAACAAAAAGACTCGAGCAAACTCAGAGCCCAAGCGACTTTTTTTCGGGGCTTCACGGTTCATTTGTTTCATTGATCCGGCTCAGCGTGGTCCCAACTTGCTTAAATCTTGGCTACAAAGACCATGACATCTTTATAACCCCTGGGGGGGGGGGTAGAGGTACTAAAACTTCTTAATAAGAAGATAGAAGCGACCAAGATGCAGCTGCTGGGCTCCTAAACCCCAGATATAATGGTGTAGAGGCGCAGCCACAGAGGCCAGAACTTCTCCAGACTCTAGCGTGGACTGGAAGATGATAGAAACATTGAGTGCAAACTCCTCCAGTTGCCCCAGCAGAAGACAAGGATCCCCCCACAAGATCTAGCACGGACTGGGGGTACTAGAGACATAATACCCTGCAAACACCTCCAGTAGCAGGAGACAAGGATCCCCCCACAAGATCTAGCACGGACTGGGGGTACTAGAGACATAATACCCTGCAGACTCCTCCTCCAGTAGCCCCAGCCCCAGAAGACAAGGATCCCCCCACAAGATCTAGCACGGACTGGGGGTACTAGAGACATAATACCCTGCAGACTCCTCCTCCAGTAGCCCCAGCCCCAGAAGACAAGGATCCCCCCACAAGATCTAGCACGGACTGGGGGTACTAGAGACATAATACCCTGCAAACACCTCCAGTAGCAGGAGACAAGGATCCCCCCACAAGATCTAGCACGGACTGGGGGTACTAGAGACATAATACCCTGCAGACTCCTCCTCCAGTAGCCCCAGCCCCAGAAGACAAGGATCCCCCCACAAGATCTAGCACGGACTGGGGGTACTAGAGACATAATACCCTGCAAACACCTCCAGTAGCAGGAGACAAGGATCCCCCCACAAGATCTAGCACGGACTGGGGGTACTAGAGACATAATACCCTGCAAACACCTCCAGTAGCAGGAGACAAGGATCCCCCCACAAGATCTAGCACGGACTGGGGGTACTAGAGACATAATACCCTGCAAACACCTCCAGTAGCAGGAGACAAGGATCCCCCCACAAGATCTAGCATGGACTGGGGGTACTAGAGACATAATAGCCTTCAGACTCCTCCTCCAGTAGCCCCAGCAGGAGCTCTGGTCATCACGTGCCGCTGTCGTCCGGGGCGCCGGGCCCTGCGGGTCATTATGCTGATGAAGGTAGTGACCAAAGGTGCCGCCGCCCCGCCCTCACCGGTCGACCGTCCACCCACATTTCACCACGTACAAACCTCTCGCTATAATTACCCACAATGCTTGAAAAATCTATAATATATATACATATCATTGCAGCTTTTTAAAACAGGAATTAGATATAGTTTTAAACCCTCCCGAATGCTCAGGAGGCCTCGATTAGCAAGCCAGAGTAACAAAAACGCATCGATTCAGTGAGCAACAAAAGAGGATGATAAGACACGGGGAGCAGGAGGAGGAGGAAGAGGCGTTGAGACACCCCGGACGCACAAAGGCAGGAGCAGAGCACACCGCTGCTCAGTATTGAGACATCACACACCACCACACACTAATGGCCAAGAAACAACACATTACCTGCCCTAAGATGATGACGGATGAGAAATAGATGAAGCGCTCATGACGATGCAAATCTCTGAGAACAACGCCCAAATGAGAACAACGATGGGGAAGAAGGTATACATGTTGACCAGACCACACACTAGAAGTTGAAGGGACGACGACGTTTCGGCCCGTCCTGGACCATTCTCAAGTCGATACTCATTCTCAAGGTACACATCTCACTGACCTGAGGGGGAGAGCATTTCACTAGAGGCTTAGTGTTAAGTGTTTTGTTAAGCGACCACCCGCCTCCTGCCGCTAATTTCTTGAACATTCATATCAATTAACACTTCCGACATCGGGCGAGACATCTCTTGTCTCGCCTCACAAGAAACGTCTCTTTCTTAAAAGTGAGTCAAGCAAGCGACTCTTGCAAGGTAGTGCATTCATCCATTCATCATTTGCAATGATTTGTATAAGTTGTTACTAACAAAATTAATGATTCTGTGGTTGGCAGAGAGATAAAGCATTACCTTTGATGTGAATTCAACCCTTAAAAATCTTCAAGAAAATCCAGCAGCATCTTCCCCTGAGAGATGAAATCTCAGGCGTGATGAGCTGAGCCTCCGAGCGTATCTTGCAAGGCAATATGGCATCATATCTGTGTTCCTTGAGAGAGTACAGCCTCCCGGGCGATAATCACATCCTTCCCCCTAACCTAACAACCATACAGCAGCCAGCACCACCACCAATCGCAGCCCGGCATTGAGACGTTGCGGGAACTTTATCACCCTTCAAGTGACGTTATCTCGGCTATCATCAGGAGCTAAAGACTAAGAGGCTCTCATTACCTCCGGGTTGGAGATGATCCTCGTTCCTTGACCGCTCTGACCTCCTTAAACACCGCTTTTACACCAACATGAAGCCTCTGCTGTCGGCTCCACCGCGATACAACATTCTCACCTGGTAGACAGGCTTCGTTATCATTGTGTCGACTCTCACCTGGTAGACATGCTTCGTTATCATTGTGTCGACTCTCACCTGGTAGTGAGGCACATGACACATTGTGTACTGTGCACTGAGTGACACATGAGACTACACAGCCTGGCTTGCCGCTAGGCTCATCCAGGCTCATAGCCACCCATCTGAGCCTGGATGAGGCTAACACGCACTCATCACTTGTAATTAACCTACTGAGAGAGAGAGAGAGAGAGAGAGAGAGAGAGAGAGAGAGAGAGAGAGAGAGAGAGAGAGAGAGAGAGAGAGAGAGAGAGAGAGAGAGAGAGAGAGAGAGAGAGAGAGAGACAGAGACAGAGACAGAGACAGAGACAGAGACAGAGACAGAGACAGAGACAGAGAGAGAGAGAGAGAGAGAGAGAGAGAGAGAGAGAGAGAGAGAGAGAGAGAGAGAGAGAGAGAGAGAGAGAGAGAGAGAGAGAGAGAGAGAGAGAGAGAGACAGAGACAGAGAGAGAGAGAGAGAGACAGAGAGACAGAGAGAGACAGAGAGACAGAGAGAGACAGAGAGACAGAGGCAGAGAGACAGAGACAGAGGCAGAGAGACAGAGGCAGAGAGGCAGAGAGACAGAGGCAGAGAGACAGAGGCAGAGAGACAGAGACAGAGACAGAGAGACAGAGACAGAGACAGAGGCAGAGAGACAGAGACAGAGAGACAGAGACAGAGGCAGAGAGACAGGCAGAGAGACAGAGACAGAGAGACAGAGGCAGAGAGACAGAGACAGAGAGACAGAGACAGAGAGACAGAGGCAGAGAGACAGAGACAGAGGCAGAGAGACAGAGACAGAGAGACAGAGAGACAGAGACAGAGAGACAGAGAAACAGAGAGAGAGAGAGACTGTACTAACCAAACTAATCTCTACACATCACATTTCACCTCTTAAATGACTTACCCAAGTTTCTGTATCATTACAAATCACTTACAAAAATCTCACCTAACAACGCCCTCAAATAAATCATGTTGTCAACATATACAATTGAAATTACTTTTTTTTCTGACACAGACCTTCGTGTCACTTTTTTCCTGTCACCTTGAGGAGAGCCTGAGGAAGGGGTGGAGACCCGCCCCTCGTACCCTCGCTCAGGCGTTCTCTGAGACGTCACTCCTTAGCAAATGCAACTATTTTCCTTAGTCAGAAGCGTACACACCCACTCAACCCACCTAATTTATCGAGGACCATTCATAGAAAGCGTCAATATTTCGGTTAATTCTTAGTACTATTTCGCATTGTGAAAGATTTGTCGATTCCGTTATAAATGCCAGAAACGCTATGAATACTAGTGTTCCTTCCTTGGGGTGGAGGCCTGGTCGAGGACCGGGCCGCGGGGACACTAAAAAGCCCCGAAATCATCTCAAGATAACCTCAAGATAGTGGCTTTAGGTATTGTATGTACTATCTCTATCTTTAAATCCAACATTATGTATGTACCTTTACCTGAATAAAAAATCCAATCTAATCTAATCTAATCTAATCTAAATGAGATGTATTAGGCAAGGTGAGAGGTTAGGGAAGTGGGACAAGGGGCCAAGCAGGTGGAGGCCAGGATGGGATTCGTGCAGTGGAAGAGGGCACGGGAGAGAACGACATGGAATAGGAGGAGATCTTGAGGAGAGACGACATGGAAAAGGAGGAGAAGGACACGACCACCAGCTGCCACCGTGTCCCCTCACGCACCACCTGACACATACCCAACTGGCACCATACCCAGGGGTACAACACCTCCGTGCCCCCTCCGTCATTACTGAGGTAGTCAGCTATCGTCGTCAAGATGGCGCCAGCCCCGCTCTTCCGGTAGTCTCTATAGTCACACCACAAACACGTCTTCTGGTCACAGCTCTTGTGTCCCGCCTCTCAACAAGTAATAGGCGGGACCAAAGAGCCAGAGCTCAACCCCCGCAAGCACAACCAGGCGAGTACAACCAGACCACACCACCACAACATGTATGGAGGCTGACTCCATGCACAGTTTCGAGTGTAGATATGAAAAGAGTCCAATAGGCTCAGGAATCTACACCTGTTGATTGACGGTTGAGAGGCGGGACCAAAGAGTCAGAGCTCAGCCCCCGCAAACACAACTAAGTGAGTACAACAGCAACCAGCAATAGTCACTACCAACACCTTAGTAGGAAATGTAGATGTTTATCTCTCAGAATGTTTGGTAATATGTTTATTGTTTGTGATGTGTGTCTATGTATGTATTAACACGATGTACTGAACGGGGTGAGAATAGCTTGAGCTACCTCATCCCTTTGTGTGTATTTTACCTCAATAAACTTATTTCAATTTCAATTTCTTAGTCATTCCTTATAGTTCAAGCATACAGTATACAAACAACATAAAAAGGAATATCTTAATTGGCTTTCAGCTTCCCAAATAAAAATGGGAATAAATTAATCAACGTTTATCAGAAAAAAAAACGGCTGAGGGCGCCGATTTCGATTAGATTCCTTGCAGAGCTTGCAATAAGGGAGGGATTGATCAGGAGAAAGCGCCAAGCCAAGGCTTGCAATACAGGGCTTGCTACAGCCCGCCAGAGACTTTAAAACCTGTATTAACTGAACACATTACTATATTTATAAATAATAATCCCCACTTGTAATATTTCCTCGGGGCAATGGTTGCTAGAGTTGGCGAGCGATGATGTGGCCAGACGGGTGCACTGTGAGGGCCGAGTCTTGTCCCCAGGATAGCAACTTAATGCTATATATATGCAACTGCACCTCTAATTCTGGTTTCCTGCTGAGGAGCGTCGACCCCTCTCAAGATCTGAATATCTAGTCTGGGAGGAAATCAGTAGGAGTTATCCTCTGTCTATCTGTCTGTCTCTCTCTCTCTCTCTGTCAGTCTTTCTCTCTGTCTCTCTCTCTCTCTTTATCTCTCTCTTTCTTTCTCTATCTCTCTCTCTCTTTCTCTCTCTCTCTCTCTTTCTCTCTCTCTCTCTCTGTCTCTCTCTCTCTCTCTCTCTTGCAATGCAGCACAGGTGTGTGCTTGTGTGTGTGTGTGTGGTCCGGTGCTCTGGAGGCAGTGGATGTGTAGGTATGGGGGGGGGGGGAGATGATATCACGTGAGCATGTACATGGTTTTGACCAAAGTATGATAGATTTTTTGTTTAATGTTGTGAACATCAGTGCATGATATTTTACATTATAGGACTAAAAACAGAAAAATAATTTAAAATCTAGTTAATAAGATATTGGAAGACTGGCCATGGGGGTACCAATGACACCATGTCAAGTGGCACGTGTTTCATTTATGCCAACCCCGACCCGACCATGTTGAGCATTTACCCAACAGCAATTACTTTAGAACTGGATAAGCGAGGACAAAGTGTCTGGCCTGCAAACTCGAACAGATTCACAGACATTCTAATTTATAGATATAGATTTATTACAATTTTGTATTTTCTATTTTTAATTTCATTGCAAAATAATAATTTCCGTCAATCTTGTGTTAGTGTCATTTAATCACTGTTTACATTCTATGGTTCATGCATTGACATTCATTTTTTCTGGACAATTATGTTAGCCTCGTTCCATTCTCATTCTCTGACCCATTCCTATTCTCTTATTCCCATTCTCTCGTCCATTCCCATTCTCATTCTCTGGCCCATTCCTATTCTCTTATTCCCATTCTCTCGTCCATTCCCATTCTCATTCTCTGACCCATTCCTATTCTCTTATTCCCATTCTCTCGTCCATTCCCATTCTCATTCTCTGACCCATTCCTATTCTCTTATTCCCATTCTCTCGTCCATTCCCATTCTCATTCTCTGGCCCATTCCTATTCTCTTATTCCCATTCTCTCGTCCATTCCCATTCTCATTCTCTGGCCCATTCCTATTCTCTTATTCCCATTCTCTCGTCCATTCCCATTCTCATTCTCTGACCCATTCCTATTCTCTTATTCCCATTCTCTCGTCCATTCCCATTCTCATTCTCTGGCCCATTCCTATTCTCTTATTCCCATTCTCTCGTCCATTCCCATTCTCATTCTCTGGCCCATTCCTATTCTCTTATTCCCATTCTCTCGTCCTGTCCCATTCTCTTACCATTACCTGGTATATGTCATCTTGTTAAGGGGTCTCTTCATCTCCTCTACGGCGCTCTCTCAGTTCTGCAAGTCTCAGCGTAATATGCCTCGTCTCCAGCGTCAGACTCGTCGCAAAATGAAAGCGAAACTAACAGTCAAAACTACATTGCTTTTAACTACGAGCGAGCAGACCACCTAGTTGAGCTCCGACATTATTTACCGCCAAACCGACAAAGTAATTGGAGGGCCAAACCTGTGAAGACGACTCGCCCTCCCTAGCACCGTGGTGGGCAAAGTACGCACCGTACTTTACGGGGGGATTGTATCAGTATAAAATACACTTAAACAGAAGTGTAACGATAGTATATAGGATGGAAGGGAACACCAGGAGGAAGGATTATTACCATAATTGTCACACTGCGCTACTATGTTCACATTTCTACCGGCATCTTATACTCCGTGACCAATTTGTTAATTAGAGTTTTGTTGTGGTAGTGAAGCGCGATGTTACAGGCTCTGTGGTCTCCCTCGGGGCGTCGACTGGAAGCCAAAGGCAAGACAATCAAAACCTTATACCACCCAGGTCGCGTCTGCAGGCAGCAGGCGACGTATTACGACGCATTAAAACACCGTAATGGGAATGTTTTCTATACGTCGGCCTCTTATACGTTAGGTGGGTGATTGGGTTCGTGTTTTTCCTGTTTAGGCAAAACAGTTGTAATTCTTTTTACGCTGTCAAATCTTGAGAAGAGGCCGCTCAGGGTCTTGTAGGAGTGAGATGAGTATAGGTATGTTGGATAGATTCAAGTCCTGTGATGTTGGATAGGTTCAAGTCCTGTGTAGGTATGTTAGATATGTTCAAGTCCTGTGTAGGTATGTTAGATAGGTTCAAGTCCTGTGTAGGTATGTTAGATATGTTCAAGTCCTGTGATGTTAGATAGGTTCAAGTCCTGTGTAGGTATGTTAGATAGGTTCAAGTCCTGTGATGTTAGATAGATTCAAGTCCTGTGATGTTGGATAGGTTCAAGTCCTGTGTAGGTATGTTAGATAGGTTCAAGTCCTGTGATGTTAGATAGGTTCAAGTCCTGTGTAGGTATGTTAGATAAGTTCAAGTCCTGTGTAGGTATGTTAGATAGGTTCAAGTCCTGTGTAGGTATGTTAGATAGGTTCAAGTCCAGTGTAGGAATGTTGGATAGGTTCAAGTCCTGTGATGTTAGATAGGTTCAAGTCCAGTGTAGGAATGTTGGATAGGTTCAAGTCCTGTGTAGGAATGTTGGATAGGTTCAAGTCCTGTGATGTTAGATAGGTTCAAGTCCTGTGTAGGAATGTTGGATAGGTTCAAGTCCTGTGATGTTAGATAGGTTCAAGTCCAGTGTAGGAATGTTGGATAGGTTCAAGTCCTGTGATGTTAGATAGGTTCAAGTCCTGTGTAGGAATGTTGGATAGGTTCAAGTCCTGTGATGTTAGATAGATTCAAGTCCTGTGTAGGTATGTTAGACAGGTTCAAGTCCAGTGTAGGTATGTTGGATAGGTTCAAGTCCTGTGATGTTGGATAGGTTCAAGTCCTGTGTAGGTATGTTAGACAGGTTCAAGTCCAGTGTAGGTATGTTGGATAGGTTCAAGTCCAGTGTAGGTATGTTGGATAGGTTCAAGTCCAGTGTAGGTATGTTGGATAGGTTCAAGTCCTGTGATGTTGGATAGGTTCAAGTCCTGTGTAGGTATGTTAGATAGGTTCAAGTCCTGTGTAGGTATGTTAGATAAGTTCAAGTCCTGTGTAGGTATGTTAGATATGTTCAAATCCTGTGTAGGTATGTTAGATAGGTTCAAGTCCTGTGTAGGTATGTTAGACAGGTTCAAGTCCAGTGTAGGTATGTTGGATAGGTTCAAGTCCTGAGCTGACCGGTCCGGAGGCCTCGCGTGACCTAATGGATGATTGGAAGGTGTGAGACTGTCCAGTTATGTCAGCTACTGACAAGGGCCGCCTCGCGCCTCTCATTACTGATGTTCTGGATGCATAGTGTGAGGCGGCCCGGACAGGTGAGGGGAGGGAGGGGGTAAGAGCATGACTGGTGATGGGTGGATAGGGGGGGCATGGGACGTGGGTGGCAGTTTGGCGACGGTGGGCAGGGAAGGAGATGGGGCACGATGGGGATAGAGGGTAGCCCGCTGGGTTGTTCAAGTGACAGGATGAACAACTCAGCAGGTTTACTTCCTATTGGGAAGTGTTGTACATTCTGCTATGGCGGTGTGTCCACTCACAAGATGAGTGGCGCTGCCCAATACTGTCACTATAGCGGTGTGTCCACTCACAAGATGAGTGACGCTGCCCAATACTGTCACTATGGCGGTGTGTCCACTCACAAGATGAGTGCCGCTGCCCAATACTGTCACTATGGCGGTGTGTCCACTCACAAGATGAGTGACGCTGCCCAATACTGTCACTATGGCGGTGTGTCCACTCACAAGATGAGTGACGCTGCCCAATACTGTCACTATGGCGGTGTGTCCACTCACAGGATGAGTGACGCTGCCCAATACTGTCACTATGGCGGTGTGTCCACTCACAAGATGAGTGACGCTGCCCAATACTGTCACTATGGCGGTGTATCCACTCACAGGATGAGTGACGCTGCCCAATACTGTCACTATGGCGGTGTGTCCACTCACAAGATGAGTGACGCTGCCCAATACTGTCACTATGGCGGTGTATCCACTCACAAGATGAGTGACGCTGCCCAATACTGTCACTATGGCGGTGTATCCACTCACAAGATGAGTGACGCTGCCCAATACTGTCACTATGGCGGTGTGTCCACTCACAAGATGAGTGACGCTGCCCAATACTGTCACTATGGCGGTGTGTCCACTCACAGGATGAGTGACGCTGCCCAATACTGTCACTATGGCGGTGTGTCCACTCACAAGATGAGTGACGCTGCCCAATACTGTCACTATGGCGGTGTGTCCACTCACAGGATGAGTGGCGCTGCCCAATACTGTCACTATGGCGGTGTGTCCACTCACAAGATGAATGACGCTGCCCAATAAACTCGCCCCTCGGGGCAAAATTTACAAAATTTAAATTTAGGGTGGTAGGGCCGATGGTGGTGGGCGGGGTAGTGGTGGTGGGTGGGGTGAGTGATTGTTGTGGTTGATGATGATGGGGGTGGTGGTAGAGAGAGAGGGAGGGGTGGAGAACCAACAATTTCCGCGCCACCCACATGCAACCGTATTTCAGAGATAATTTAATTACCATAATAGTGTGTTGTGGTGTGAGGGACTAGCCCTGTGAGGCGCGCCGCGCCTCATCATCAACCAGCCTCCGATATATTGCTGCCCTCCAGTCCTCTATCCATCTGTTACCTAGCAGTAAAATAGGTACCTGGGAGTTAGTCAGCTGTCACGGGCTGCTTCCTGGGGGTGGAGGCCTGGTCGAGGACCGGGCCGCGGGGACACTGAATAAGCCCCGAAATCATCTCAAGATAACCTCAAGAATCATCTCAAGATAACCTCTAACCTAATTTCACCTCTAACCTACCAAATCTAACCAAGATAGCCTAACATAACGTCTAGCTTAACCTCTAAGATGCTGTCTACAATGCCTAATGGATCTAGTTTGAATAGTGGTATTAAATGGCTAAAACATTCTGAAATCCTCCACTCAGATCAAGAAAGCTGTTGTGACATCGTTGTGGTCAAAACCCTTCCATACATTGGTTCATATTTTCACCACTGGTGTACATTGGTTCCCTTCTTATCTAAAGCCCTATTGGTCAAAAGACAGTAATTTATGAGTATCTTTGTGATCAATAAGTCTATTGTGGACAGAAATATGATTCTGAGGTCTATCACCCTCTGAAGGGTTTATAGACAGCAAAACGGCATTTGTCTACTAACTGTGAATCTTCAATCTTATTTAATGCAGGCGAGGAGTCACAATAACGTGGCTGAAATATGTTGACCAAACCACACACTAGAAAGTGAAGGGACGACGACGACGTTTCGGTCCGTCCTGGACCACAATCGACTTGAGAAATGTCCAGGACGGACCGAAACGTCGTCGTCCCTTCACCTTCTAGTGTGTGGTCTGGTCAGCATTGCAAGGTAACCTATCAATGCCGATGCATAGAAACCGTCAATGGTACGACAATTATTCCAGCTACGTTTAGGCAACTGGAATGATTTTTGATTCTGGATCCCCCAGATAACCGCAACAGAAATTCAATTACTTACCAAGATGCTTTACTGTCTCCACGATGTGAACTTTGTTAAGTTAATTAAAAAAAAACTAAGTAGGGGACTTAGACTGGGGCCTGCGGGCCGCTCCAAGCAACAGCCTGGTGGACCAAACTCTCACAAGTCAAGCCTGGCCTCGGGCCGGGCTTGGGGAGTAGAACAACTCCCAGAACCCCACCAACCAGGTATATGTGGGCCTGCGGGCCGCTCCAAGCAACAGCCTGGTGGACCAAACTCTCACAAGTCAAGCCTGGCCTCGGGCCGGGCTTGGGCAGTAGAAGAACTCCCAGAACCCCACCAACCAGGTATATGTGGGCCTGCGGGCCGCTCCAAGCAACAGCCTGGTGGACCAAACTCTCACAAGTCAAGCCTGGCCTCGGGCCGGGCTTGGGGAGTAGAACAACTCCCAGAACCCCATCAACCAGGTATCAACCAGGGACTGAGCATATCAAGTGACGAGTAAAGACAGTTCAGGTCGAACAAGGATGTAATTGCCCAGTTCCCCGCCGCTGTCAGCGGCCTACCAGCCTTACCTTAAGATTCGCTCAAGATTAGAACAATTAAGGTCTAACTGTCAGGTTGAAATCATCTTAGCAGGACCTCACAGGGAGGCTGTCAGGCCTAAGAAGAGATAAGATCGACCGGTTCACTCGCCAAATACATCGTATTTGTTACGGAATCGACAGGGAATTATCAGGGTAAAGCGCCAAGCCATTACGACTATATAGCACTTGGAAGGAGTCAGGATTTGGGATTGGACGGGGGAAAGGAATGGTGCCCAACCACTTGGGCGGTAGAGGATTGAACGCCGACCTGCATGAAGCGAGACCGTCGCTCTACCGCCCAACCCAAGTAGTTAAAATCGAGAAATCCGTTAAAAATGCGGAGTATTAGCACAAATTAAAGCACCCTAATATTGACGATAGGTGGGTAGCTTGTTGAGTAGTTTCTGGATAGCCAAAACGATATCATTTTGTCATCACTCGCCACCTAACGTATCTTATTATGCCTGAAACAACGTCCGTGAACAATTAGATGCTGAACTAAGATAGCAACTTCGGCAGCCTCCTTGCCCCTGATGACCCGAGACGATTGACCTGTTGATAACGGTCATTAAGGGCCCCGGAAGGGCGGGAAAAGTGGCCTAATATGGTTAAATAGTTTCCCTAGGGACCTCCCTTGGGATGCCCCCCCACCTCTGGGGGCATTCCCCCCTGGGGACCCCTGACGTTCCCCACCAACAGTGTGGTCGGGTTGAGACCACACAGGTGAGATGCCTCATAATGCTGCGTTCCACCCTCCCACAATATACACCTTCCTCTCTCCCTACATGGCCCACACACACACACACACACACAATGCATTAGGAAGTGATGTGGTGGAGGCTGACTCCATACACAGTTTCAAGTGTAGATATGATAGAGCCCAATAGGCTCAGGAACCTGTACACCAGTTGATTGACGGTTGAGAGGCGGGACGAAAGAGCCAGAGCTCAACCCCCACAAGCACAACTAGGTGAGTACACACACACAGGGCGACCAAAGAGCCAAAGCTCAACCCCCGCAAGCACAACTAGGTGAATACACACAAACAACACTACTTTTTTTTAATCCAAATTTAACTTCCATTTAATTTTTCGAAATCTTTATCTTGTAGATCCTGCTCCTAATTGTTTACTTGTTTTGAAGTTTGTCTTAGCAGTTCAATGGCAGTAATTAATCTAAATTACTCTCTCCAAGAGTGATGCTACACAGCCTTCCCGGTTTGGTGCCTTCTTTTGATAACTACTTACTTACTCTCTCCAAAATACTAAAATAATCTCATTAAGAGGAGCCACGAGTGGTAATAGTGCAACCCGTTCTCGCAAATTTAATAAGTCAATATTGACTTATTAAATATGTGCATAGGTGACATACTTAACATAATAGTTTCCCTTGAAAAGCTTCATAGAAAACACCGACCTTACCTAACCTTCTTAGTATGTTAAGATAAGCATCTTATTGCTTCGTAATTACAATTATTACCTAACCTATACCTATAATAGGTTAAGTAATAAATGTAATTACGAAGCTATAAGATGCTTATTTTAACATACTAAGTAGGTTAGGTAAGGTCGGTGTTTTCTATGAAGCTTTTCAAGGGAAACTATTATGTTTAGTATGTCACCTATGCACGCAACTAATAAGTCAATATTGACTTATTAAATTTGCGAGAACGGTTACAACGTGTGAGTGATGGTGTGTTTCAAGTCTGAAGGTGAAAGCTATCAACATTGCAAGGAAGGTGAGAATAATAATCAACATTGCAATCTTCATTATCGTTATCACTATAGATCGTTATCACTATAGATCGTTATGCTCCTAGACACTGTAAATTGTGACACCCAGGATATATATATCATAATAATAATACCAATAATTTTAACTGTTATTTATGCAAGAACTGTTAACTGGAGCACTTGGGTTGTACCTGGATGAGGTTCTGGGAATTCTTCTACTCCCTCAAGCCCGGCCCGGGGTCAGGCTCGACTTGTCAGAGCTTGGTCCAACAGGCTGTTGCTTGGAGCTGTCCCCAAGCCCACATATCTACTACAGTGGATATGTCTATATATATATATATATATATATATATATATATATATATATATATATATATATATATATAGTAGGCACTTCTCAGCCTACTATGCAAGGCCCGATTTGCCTAATAAGGCAAGGTTTCTAGAATTAATGTTTTTTCGACGACCTAACCTAACCTAACCTAACTTTTTCGGCTACCTAACCTAACCTAACCTTTAAAGATAGGTTAGGTTAGGTAGGGTTGGTTAGGTTCGGTCATATATCTACGTTAATTTTAACTCCAATAAAAAAAATTGACCTCATACATAACAAAATGGGTAGCTTTATCATTTCATAAGAAAAAAATTAGAGAAAATATATTAATTCAGGAAAACTTGGCTTATTAGGCAAATCGGGCCTTGCATAGTAGGCTCAGAAGTGTGTTCTGGCTACTAGGTACGACATATATATATATATATATATATATATATATATATATATATATATATATATATATATATATATATATATATATATATATATATATATATAGTCTGGTGTCTATATATGTTGAGTCTGGTGTTGACAAAGGCTTTAACAGGCCGAAACGTTCACCTCTCTTTCCCATTTCTTTGTGGTTTTTCCGCATACAAATGATCAGTGTTTAGTGATCGTCAATTGCATACATATATATATATATATATATATTTTATATATATATATATATATATATATATATATATATATATATATATATATATATATATATATATGGGTGAGGAAGATATCGGCAGATATAGACGTCTTGGAAGAAGATTCCTGAGACACTTGAAGATAGAAATGTCAGAGTAATTACCACCTTTTACCGCCATGATGACCCGTAGGAGCGCTGATGCCCAGCTGCGTGACGCCTGGGTGTCATGCACCTGTCATTCATCCCTACCCCTGCCCGCCCCCTTTTGCCCTCACTTCCCCTATCCCCCACCTAGCCACCCATAGGCTAGACTCCCTCCCTGCCTTCCCCGCCCGTCCTGCTTAAGAAGCAGCATCCCGCCGACTCTAATCTTGACTGAGGAGTATGTAATTTGCTGGGCCTCATCTGTCTTGCAGTCGGAGGAGTCACTGTGGGAGGTGGGCCACCCAGCCTGTCCCACCCACCTTCTGATACAGCCCCCCACTTCCCCCCTCTTCTTCCCCCATCTTCTTCCCCCCCAACAAAAACCACAATCCATCGCCCCTCCGCCCCCCCTCTCATCCAACCATCATTCTCAGACAGCGCCCCCTCTCCAATCATCTTCATTACCTCTGTTTCTACGCCCCCCATTCCTCCCAATCCTCTCCCCACCAGTCATTCTACGTTCATCCTTCCAATCTCTCCCCCACTCCAATCATCCTACGCCTACCACCCTAATCACACCCCTACACGATATTTAAACACTCTAATGAGCACTTTAGATCCATACTGCCTTTAACCATACTGCCCAAAGGTTGACAATGTAATCGACATATGGAGCAAGGGTTTGTCGACTTTCCCTTGCATGGATATCCTGCCATACAGGATACATACATTCATACATACATACCCTGCATGATGATACATACAAGGTAGCTAAAGCTGCAGGTTATACACGAATACATGAAAAAGCAGAAAGTCAATAGGCCCATACAAGGCAGCTCCCATCGCCGAATACGTAGCAGCTCCTATTGACCCGCGTGAAGCAGCTCCTATTGATTCTTACGAGGCAGTTCCTATTGGTCAATGTGAACCAGCTCCTATTGGCATACACTTAAGTATTCCTTTCAGTGTTATTAAGCTCACATTATAGCTTGAAACTAGGTCTGCTAGAACAATAATTACACACAAAACGGGCTAAAAAGTACTTGTAATATTAGCTATGACCTATTTCGAATTAGTAATTGTATTTAAGGTCATCACAAGTCATCTACCGGACTGTGGAACGTAGTAACCGATAGAATTGAAGATAGAAGCTAACAGATAGAATAGAAGCGTTTCTGCCCGAAATGCTTTGCGTAATAGTGGCTTTAGGCATTGTATGTACTAGCTCTATCTATAAATCTATCAATTTATGTAAAATCTCTTGTATGTATGTACCTTACTTGAATAAACATTTTATTTTATTTTTATTTTATAATTAAGGTTGGGATATCGATTCCTGTGGCGGGCTTGGGGAGTAGAAGAACTCCCAGAACCCCATTAAGCAGGTAGGTAATGGATCTCTTAACACTTATTTGTTTTCCTCTTAACAGTAAACACTAAACTTATAAACTCTGTGAGCAGGAACTAGGTCACACACTTCAACACTATATTTGTTAAGTCAGTCCCATGGTATCTATGATTTTAGATCAAATAGCATGAGATACTTTGAGCTTCGTAAATACTTTATTCACTCACTGATATTTTACACTTTCGGCGTCGTGGATAGGGGGAGGGACCTGCTGCATGGGTAACAGCTTCTTCCCCGTATCAACCTATCCCTGGCTTTGCGCCTTGGAGAGGCCACTCCAGACCGACAACCAGAGCCCAACTCCATAGTCTCCTGAGACTGATAGATGCATACCCTCTGATATTTTTTTTATATTGGAAGAAGATATTGGAAGACTCATACTTTACCCAAAGTTTGCTAGTGTATTCTTGTATACCTGACTCACATCTCCTATTTTCGTCTCATTCCATATATGACTGACCATTGTGTGAGATGGGAGATATTAGATGAACTAGCCAGTTATTGATCTATAATTCTATACGCTATAATCCCTCATATAGAATAACGTAACAGTACACTGGTTGTGTATCTATACTATGACCCCGAAGTTGACTTTGGCCAAACTCAAAACTGACTGACGAATATTATGTTGTTAACTCCCAGACGACAAACATATTGAAAGGGCAAAAAATACATATTTTATGCACAGACACATGCCAAAACCCCCTCCACCTCCACCTCCTGATGTTTAGATTTGGATAAATAAACTTGGATAAGTTTAGATTTAGGAAAGACTTGGGTAAATACTGGTTCGGTAACAGGGGTGTTGATTTGTGGAACCAATTACCGCGTACCGTGGTGGAGGTGCCCCAGTGTGCGGTTAAACACTGAGATGAGACCACAGTGGCAGGTATTACAGGTGTCACAGGTGTTACAGGTGTTAAAAGTAAAACAACTGCCCCTCGTAACCTCCAGTTAGAAGTATCTGTGAGACAGAGGTTAGCAGCTCCATCGATCCAGCTACTGGCGTCAGATTCGTACAGTGACACCTGTATACAGTCTGATGCAGTTGACTGTAACCAAGATATATATATATGTGCTTCAGCCTGGTCGTTAGGAGGAGCCTGTTAGGAGGCCTGGTCGACGACCGGGCCGCGGGGACACTAAGCCCCGGAAGCACCTCAAGGTAGCCTACAGTTTAGACCTATTGTCTTGTGTATTGTCTTGCAATTTAGACCTATTGTCTTGTCTTATGTATGACCCTCTGTACTGTGTGACAGGACAGAGGGTCATACACAAGACAAGACTGAATTCAGTGAATACCAGTGAATAAGACCTGAATAATTGGTGAATACCAAGATTTATTCACTGAATACCAGTGAATAAGACCTAAATAATTTGGTCTTATTAGAGTGAGACCTAATACTAGGTCTCACTCTAATAAGACCTAATTGAATTACTCAGATTAGGCAAAATTGTAATTAATTTTTTGTCAATAAAGTTGTTAATAATAAGCGTTCAGAGCAGAGCATCGGCTCACCCCTCACCTCCCCCCCCCCCCCGGCCACCACAAGAACAACCTAACAACCCAACAACCTTAATGGGGGTATCAGTGGCAGTCTGCTCATCTCAAGGATCATCACTGATACTCATCATCATCCCTGGCAATTACTGTGCAAAAACTTTAGTCGCTAATGAGAGTCATATTTTACGCTAGATTGTAGCGAAGGCCAGACTCCTGGCCGACCTTCCCACCACCACCTGTCCTGACCTTAGGAGGTAGTGAAGCATTAAAGACCTTTGTTTATCTCTAATGGGTTACGGGCTCACCATAGCCCGTGCTACATGGACACTTCGTCCTGAGTAGCTAAATCTGAAACAACAATTCTAATGGGCCATAGCTAGAGAGCAGTGCTTGCTTCTCTCTCTTTGTTATATAAATTGGATCCTATATTTAACCCGGTTGAAGTGTTACAGCTAGGACGTGATGTATATATATATATATATATATATACAGGGTGATGTATATATTATATATATATTTTTTAATATGGAAGGGAGTACCACCTCTGGCTGGAAGAAGGTGGTACCTTTGCCTCGGAGGAAACCACACATAACGCATTAGAGGGAATGTTTAGGTCCCCTCCAATACAGTTTCTGTGTGCTTTTCTCCTATACAGTAAGGATTCTTAACTGGAAATACTCATACCCTCTAGGAGTATACCAAATAATGGCCCACAATTTCTAAACAGTTTTAACAAGTTGTTAAATAGGAATTAACTATCATAGTATAGTGCATGTCTGGTAGGCCATTTTTTGGTTCATAAATATGATCAAATCATTATGATATCCACAATGAACAAATCCATAAGGGCCGTGACGAGGATTCGAACCGGCGTCCGAGAGCATCCCAGACGCTGCCTTAATCGACTGAGCTACGACATGGTCAAAAGGGATTATGATATCCCTTCAGCTGTTCTGTTTCTAGGTATCCATATGCAAAGTGACATCTAGCTACTGACGTCTCTTGAAGTCATGATGGTAGATAATAGAGCTGGTGAGGATGAAGGGGATATATGGGGACCCATTGAGGGAGGGAGGTAATCAATAATGGGTAAAAAAAAACTGCATTACTAGGCTGCGAGCAGTTGCGTCCAACAGCCTGGTTGATCAGTCCAGCAACCAGGAGGCCTGGTCGACGACCGGGCCGCGGGGATGCTAAGCCCCGGAAGCACCTCAAGGTAACCTCAAGGTAAGGTACTTAATATTTAATGTATAAGTCTATACCTAATGAGAGAGAATATCAGTCTGTTTGCCTGTGGGGAGGCCAGACGCCCTACCCAAATTTGTTGGGTAAATGGTCTGGGGTATGGGATAAACATAGGCTGCTTTGGGTCCATAGATGAATACTGTGTAGCATTCATATATACACACTCCGATGCTTCCACACATGTTGTTCTGTTTAAGGCTCTTTATTTTATTATTAAAATAATAATCAACACCTCCCCCTCAGCCCACATAGCCACGTATAACGAACCCTTCGTGGTTGGTTATAATAACCAACCACGAAGGGATTGGTTATAATCATAAAAATAATCCCAAAGATTGTCTTCTCCCCCCCCCCCCAACACGGCCATTGTTTGACTGTCAATATGACCATAAATGAAATCCACGGAGCATTTCCTTTAATAAGAGAACTGGCCAACTGGCGCGAGTGAGAGAGAGCCGGCTCCCAGACCCACACAATGATACGTATACGACACCTTCCAATTACTTCATAAAACAGGAAGCTCAGGTGATAATGGTAATTAGCGGGTATTATCAATCTAGCACATGAGGACGGGTGAGCGGCGCGGTGTGTATTATAACTGAATTACTCTTTCAAACACCGGATGGTCGGGGGGTCTTATCATTCCTTTGAGGGAACTTGCCTATCAGGTCTCGAGTGCGGGTTTATGTCGCTCTGAGTGGGTTTAATTCCTAAAACGGATTGAGGGACGGAAGGGAAGGGGGAAGGGGAAGGGAGGGGAGGATATAAAACCCTGTGCCAGGTACACTTTGCTCAATGGGGCAGATACAGGAAATCTGGAGATGCGGGAACACTTTAATATTCTCCTCGGAGGCTGTGTGGATGCTGAGTTTATCCCAGACAGGATCACCCTCCAGGATGTCCGGGCCACACTGTGGCCGCTCATCTATACCTCGCACTCATTACTTCATATCTAAATCACTTTTCTAAGTGAAAACACTGAAAACTAACAATAGTTTTGAAGTATTATACTTACAGATACATTGTAGATAAAGTTAACGTAAACTTTCCTATCAGCAATATGCATAAATGAACGAAAACTTAAAAAGAAAATCGGTCACAAACTGTGGAAACATTTGTCTAAGATGGTCAGCGGGTCTCTCTCTCTCACCTGTGAAAGAGACATTGATACTTACAACTCCCATAAACTCACCTCCACCTTCTACACAACTCATCTCAGACGAGTGAAAGTGATCACATACGCTGCCAGCATCACAGAACATCAACTCATCATCAAGATCACTAACACATCGCAGCCACAAGCGAAGAACGGGAACAAGTTTGAACTATCGGGATGATTTGGCGCGAACACCGCCCCATTGAGGGATCAGACGGATAAAGAAGGAAATGCAGGGAATAATGGGGTGAAAATATGGTAAACTAGACGAGAATAGCCGCGTGTTCCATTTACTCCTTGTGACTGGGGCTTTCCCCGGCACAAAGCCAGGCTGTATTTGATTTGTAAGATTTCCTTTTTGCGCAAAATCGGGAGCATATGGCGCGAGGGTTTGTGAAGGGCGCGGAGACCCCCCCTGGAGAGGCTTGGTCAGTGTCTTCGCTCTACCGTCAACCTCTCCTCCATGTCTCAGACCAATGTGTATTGACCTATTCTCAATCGACTTGAGAATGGTCCAAGACAGACCGAAACGTCGTCGTCCCTTCAACTTCTAGTGTGTGGTCTGGTCAAAATACTTCAGCCACGTTATTGTGACTCATCGCCTGTATTGACCTAGTTGTATTGACCTAGTTGTGCTTACGGGGGTTGAGCTCTGCTCTTTCGACCCGCCTCTCAACTGTCAATCAACGATAATGTTTTTTTTTGCCTTGTCTTTTTCTTGTTATTGTGTATATCAACGCTGGTACATATACATATCACTCTATAGCCGGGAGGGAGCCGGTCGGCCGAGCGGACAGCACGCGGGACTTGTGATCCTGTGGTCCTGGGTTCGATCCCAGGCGCCGGCGAGAAACAATGGGCAGAGTTTCTTTCACCCTATGCCCCTGTTACCTAGCAGTAAAATAGGTACCTGGGTGTTAGTCAGCTGTCACGGGCTGCTTCCTGGGGGGTGGAGGCCTGGTCGAGGACCGGGCCGCGGGGACACTAAAAAAAAAAAAAGCCCCGAAATCATCTCAAGAAGATATACATAAGTGATATATATATATATATATATATATATATATATATATATATATATATATATATATATAAACAGGAAGCATATACAATATGCTTGAGTACCGTTAAATCAGTTTTATTAACTAAAAATCAAACTAGAATCAGAATCTATTCAGTGCCTCGTCAACGTCGTTTGCTCGAGGGAAACCTCACTTTATTAAGCATCTTTGAACTTTTATTAAACTGGTAATTATGTTTCCAAGCCTATTGGGCTCTGTCACATCTACATTTGACAATGTGTATCAAATCAATCAAATGAAAAACTTTACTCGTAAATGGTGGTACATTTATACTTGAATTTCGTTGGCACAAAATGACGGAAGATTATTGACATAAGAGAAAGTTACAATGACTTTCTACAAAGACCACCTCCACCATTTCACTCCTTAGTACATTCCATTTGTACACAGTTGCCACAGAACACAGTATTTCTTAAGACTGTGGCACATTTGGGTAGTGTGTGTCCATCCGTACCCCCTTGTTTAACTGCCATCCATGGTAAATAGTCTGTACTTTGTTTGACCTGACTATTCATCATAAAAACTTTGTATGTGGTAATCATATCTCCTCACAGACTGAGCAGATAACAGTAAGATATTGCCGAGACAATTACACAAGTTCAAATATTTTTTAATCAATTAACTTATCCCGTTTATAAATTGCCACCAAACTCAAGGTAAACGAAATATCACAATCAATGAAGAAAATAAACAGTTGAGCCATTCAGAGCAAACAGCCAATTCAAACAGCTGAGCTAATTAGGGCAGACAGACAAGCACAAAGAAGCTCTTACTGAATGGTTGTGAATGTTGTGACAAAGAATTCAAACGTCAGAATAATTATAACACAACAGGTACAACAAGGTTATGAGGCGGGGGACGAGGAGCTAGACCTCGCTTTCCCGTAGTCACTGATTGGTAACGATTCACAGTTCAGTTCACCATGCTAAGTGGGAAGATGGCCTGGAGGTGGTGAAAGTAGTGAGCAATTCCCGCAGACTCACACGCTTGGGGACAATCCCTGTGTGATGGGGACTTTTTTTTTTTTTTTTGAGATATATAGAAGAGTTGTTACATTCTTGTAGAGCCACTAGTACGCGTAGCGTTTCGGGCAGGTCCCTGGAATACGATCCCCGCCGCGAAGAATCCTTGTTACAACCAAGTACACATTTTACTGTTGAGTTAAACAGAGGCTACAGTTAAGGATTTGCGCCCAGTAAATCCTCCCCGGCCAGGATACGAACCCATGACAAAGCGCTCGCGGAACGCCAGGCGAGTGTCTTACCACTACACCACGGAGACTGTTACATCGTTTTAGTATCACTGCTACCTTATTCACTCTTGTGTTGATATCCTCATAATGCACCCAGAGTCTGTCAGTGCAGACTACTGATCACATGCCTCTCTATAACTAACCATCCTGTGTGATGGGGATTTTTAGCATCACGTAGCTAGCTTTAGCACACTGTACTCCCCTTCATATAGTCTAGGATAGCTGGACAAATGCACATGTACTAAATGTATTAATAAAAAAATAAAACATTGTAGATCTAACTTGACACTAAACTAACTTAACCAGTCTAACCTGAACGCACCAAACTCAGGATGACCCAATCTAGTTCAACTTAACCCCCACCCGGCCTAACTTAACGATAAATATAGTTTTACAAATTAGGAAACGAGCTTCGAACCATTACCTCGCGAGTATTATTTGATCATAAATAATTATATGAAGTTATGAATGCTCGCTGTAAATGTGTAAGTTGCCTGTGGACTCTGGTGGAGGCAGCGTGCGGCTACCTTACCTTGAGGTTACCTTGAGGTTACCTTGAGATGATTTCGGGGCTTAGCGTCCCCGCGGCCTGGTCGTCGACCAGGCCTCCTGGTTGCTGGACTGGTTAACCAGGCTGTTGGACGCGGCTGCTCACAGCCCGACGTATGAATCACAGCCTGGTTGATAAGGTATCCTTTGGAGGTGTTAATCAAGTTCTCTATTGAACACTGAGGGGTCGGCCAGTTATGTCCCTTATGTGTAGTGGAAGCGTGTTGAACAGTCTCGGGCCTCTGATGTTGATAGAGTTCTCTCTCAGAGTACCTGTTGCACCTCTGCTCTTCAACGGGGGTATTCTGCACATCCTGCCATGCCTCCTGGTCCCATGTGATGTTATTTCTGTGTGCAGGTTTGGGGCCAAGACCCTTTTCTATTTTCCACATGAAAATTATTATATATCTCTCCCGCCTGCGCTCAAGAGAATATAGGTTTAGGCTCTTTAGTCGGTCCCAATAGTTTAGATGTTTTACTGAGTGGATTCTAGCAGTAAAGGATCTCTGCACGCTCTCCAGGTCAACAATTTCTCCAGCTTTGAAAGGGGCTGTTATTGTGCAACAGTATTCCACTCTAGAGAGCACTAGCGTCTTGAAAAGTATCATCAGTATAGCATCTCTAGTGTGAAAGGTTCTTGTTATCCAACCTGTCATTTTTCTTGCAGTTGTGACGGCTACTTTATTGTGTTCTTTAAAAGTAAGGTCTTTCGACATGAGTACACCTAAATCCTTTACATTGCCTTTTCGTTCTATGTTATGATTTGCCTGAGTTTTGTACGTGGTTTCCGTTTTTATATTTTAATTTATTCCGTAGCGCATGAGGTGGAACTTATCCTCGTTAAACACCATATTATTTTCTGTAGCCCTTAGAAAGACCTGATTTACATCTGATTGGAGGTTCGCTGTGTCCTCTATGTTGTCTACTCTCATGAAGACCCTAGTGTCATCTGCAAAGGATGATACAGTGCTATAGATTGTGTCCTTGTCTATGTCCGATATGAGGATGAGCCTCCAGGCTGGAGGTAGAGTGAGGGTGGAGGAAGAGTGAGGGTGGAGGCAGAGTGAAGGTGGAGGCAGCGTGAGACAGGAGGCAAGAGTGATGCCCACCTATGAGAGAGTGTAGCCAGGGAGTATGGTAGGTGTGTGACCAGAACTGTTACCACCGCTCTCTACTTGTGGAGGGCGGTGGTGACACTTGTCTACTTGTCACTGTCATGACACCGTCGTGACACTCGTGACAACCTGGGGCCAGATTCACGAAGCAGTTACGCAAGCACTTACGAACCTGTCCATCTTTTCTCAATCTTTGGCGGCTTTGTTTACAATTATTAAACAGTTAATGAGCTCCGAAGCTCCAGGAGGCAGTTTATAACAATAACAACAGATGATTGGCAAGTTTTCCTGCTTGTAAACTGTTTAATAAATGTAACCAAAGCCGTCAAAGATTGAGGAAAGATGTACACGTTCGTAAGTGCTTGCATAACTGCTTCGTGAATCTGGCCCCTGGTCACTTGCACCACAGTAACAACCACCCCTGCCATCCCCTGCCCTCAACCCCGCCTGCCTCCCACTATTTGCCTCCAGTTTACCTGCATTTGGCTGCGAGAGTTCTTCTACATACCAATCCCGGCCCCAGGTCAGACTTGATTCCCTCTAGTTTGCTTTAGATAAATGTTTTCAAATGCAGGTGTAAACACCCCAGAATAATTATAAATTCTCAGGGAAACTAATCTATTGTTTGGTAATTGCAACGAATAATAGTACAACGGTTTATGGTTGTTTGGGAAAGAACTAACTTAAAAAGGAGACGATTGCAGATCTGGGTAGCTGAAAAGGTGTATTGCAGAAGAGCCTTGACATGTGATGGTATTATTGCTGTGGAACACGTCAAGCTCAGCTCAACCTGTACTCTGTGTCACGTCAAGCTCAGCTCAACCTGTACTCTGTGTCACGTCAAGCTCAGCTCAACCTGTACTCTGTGTCACGTCAAGCTCAGCTCAACCTGTACTCTGTGTCACGTCAAGCTCAGCTCAACCTGTACTCTGTGTCACGTCAAGCTCAGCTCAACCTGTACTCTGTGTCACGTCAAGCTCAGCTCAACCTGTACTCTGGGTGTCGGCCGCTGCCTCGCCTGCACATGTATCTGGCCTCGGCATGTGAGCCGGGCAAGGGCAGCTTTCTCTGTCTCTGGCCTTAGACAGCGTGTAGCTGGAAAGGCCGAATCCAAGAGCTGAAGCTCGAGCCTGGGGGGTTAATGGTAAGCCTTACCCTACTAGTTTTACACAGGAGGGTACAGGAGCAGACGACTGCTGACTCCTGTTAGCTGACTGAGAGCTTTCCCTTCCCATAGCTCATGGTAAGCCTTACCCTACTAGTTTTACACAGGAGGGTACAGGAGCAGACGACTGCTGACTCCTGTTAGCTGACTGAGAGCTTTCCCTTCCCATAGCTCATTGTAAGCCTTACCCTACTAGTTTTACACAGGAGGGTACAGGAGCAGACGACTGCTGACTCCTGTTAGCTGACTGAGAGCTTTCCCTTCTCATAGCTCATTGTAAGCCTTACCCTACTAGTTTTACACAGGAGGGTACAGGAGCAGACGACTGCTGACTCCTGTTAGCTGACTGAGAGCTTTCCCTTCCCATAGCTCATGGTAAGCCTTACCCTACTAGTTTTACACAGGTCCTTTAGGACCTTCAGGGATAATTAAAATTTCCAGCTAAAGGTGCACTAATGTGCTTCAGTAATATCCGCCAGGGATGAAGACCCACTATCTCTCTTGCCCTCCGGATCTCCTCCCGTTTCCAGACGCAGGTATAAATATTACATCAGGGCCCCGGGAACCAAAGGGCCCACACTATGCAAGTCCCAGCTGTGTCTGGGTACAAGTGACAGGATGAACAACTCAGCGGGTTTTCTTCCTACTGGGGAGTGTTGTACATGCTGCTATGGCGGTGTGTCCACTCACAGGATGAGTGACGCTGCCCAATACTGTCACTATGGCGGTGTCCACTCACAGGATGAGTGGCGCTGCCCAGTACTGTCACTATGGCGGTGTGTCCACTCACAGGATGAGTGGCGCTGCCCAATACTGTCACTATGGCGGTGTGTCCACTCACAGGATGAGTGGCGCTGCCCAATACTGTCACTATGGCGGTGTGTCCACTCACAGGATGAGTGACGCTGCCCAGTACTGTCACTATGGCGGTGTGTCCACTCACAGGATGAGTGGCGCTGCCCAGTACTGTCACTCTGGCGGTGTGTCCACTCACAGGATGAGTGACGCTGCCCAATACTGTCACTATGGCGGTGTGTCCACTCACAGGATGAGTGACGCTGCCCAATACTGCCACTATGGCGGTGTGTTCACTCACAGGATGAGTGACGCTGCCCAATACTGTCACTATGGCGGTGTGTTCACTCACAGGATGAGTGACGCTGCCCAATACTGTCACTATGGCGGTGTGTCCACTCACAGGATGAGTGACGCTGCCCAATACTGTCACTATGGCGGTGTGTCCACTCACAGGATGAGTGGCGATGCCCAATAAACTCGCCCCTCGGGGCAAAATTTAAACATTTCAATACATTAACAGAAAACTCTGCAGTATGACCCCTACTTAAGCCTTGGAAGACTTAACACTGCCACAGAAGAGCTCTAAAGTTGTCGAAAAGTCTTGTCACTGTCTGAAATTTTCTACTAAGTTGTTGTTGTTATAGATTCAGCTACTCGGAACAAGTTGCAAGTAGCACGGGCTATGGTGAGCCCGTAACTTACCTGTCACAGGAGCGGTGCTTCTACTAGGTCTTGGATCAGCCTTAAATATGTCTTATATTTAGCCTTTACGAGCCCTTCGTGAGGATGTCTCCTGAACACAGGTTCAGACTTAGGGTTTGATCCTATATGATCCTCTTGGAGCCTATATAATCCTCTTCCATCCTGTTTAATCCTCTTTATCAATCCATATATTCTAAATTAATCCCAAATTCGTAGCTTGGCCTAGATCATCGGAACTGCTTCAGATTCTCTCTACAAAATCAATTTGATCTGTCAGCTGGTGTCAGCAGGATGTGATCTGTCAGCTGATATCACCAGCATGTGATCTGTCAGCTGGTGTCAGCACCATGTGACCTGACAGCTGGTGTCAGCACCATGTGATCTGTCAGCTGGTGTCAGCAGCATGTGATCAGTCAGCTGGTGTCAGCACCATGTGATCTGTCAGCTGGTGTCAGCACCATGTGACCTGACAGCTGGTGTCAGCACCATGTGATCTGTCAGCTGGTGTCAGCAGCATGTGATCAGTCAGCTGGTGTCAGCACCATGTGATCTGTCAGCTGGTGTCAGCACCATGTGATCTGTCAGCTGGTGTCAGCACCATGTGATCTGTCAGCTGGTGTCAGCAGCATGTGATCTGTCAGCTGGTGTCAGCACCATGTGATCTGTCAGTTGGTGTCAGCACCATGTGATCTGTCAGCTGGTGTCAGCAGCATGTGATCTGTCAGCTGGTGTCAGCACCATGTGATCTGTCAGTTGGTGTCAGCACCATGTGATCTGTCAGCTGGTGTCAGCAGCATGTGATCTGTCAGCTGGTGTCAGCACCATGTGATCTGTCAGTTGGTGTCAGCACCATGTGATCTGTCAGCTGGTGTCAGCACCATGTGATCAGTCAGCTGGTGTCAGTAGCATGTGACCAGTCAGCTGGTGTCAGCAGCATGTGATCTGTCAGCTGGTGTCAGCACCATATGATCAGTCAGCTGGTGTCAGCACCATGTGATCTGTCAGCTGGTGTCAGCACCATGTGATCTGTCAGCTGGTGTCAGCAGCATGTGATCAGTCAGCTGGTGTCAGCAGCATGTGATCTGTCAGCTGGTGTCAGCAGCATGTGATCAGTCAGCTGGTGTCAGCACCATGTGATCTGTCAGCTGGTGTCAGCAGCATGTGATCAGTCAGCTGGTGTCAGCAGCATGTGATCAGTCAGCTGGTGTCAGCAGCATGTGATCAGTCAGCTGGTGTCAGCACCATGTGATCGCAATACCTAAACATGAATAATATCCCCCACAACCCATCTGCCACTGAACGATCGTCTCCATTGACTCCAAATTACCTCCCCCTCCCCCCCCCCCCTTGCCCCACTTAAATCACCCCTTTCACCCCACTCATTACCCCCCCCCCCGCATCTCCCCCCCCCCTCCATCACCCCTCCCCTCCTCCCGAATCGCTTCCTCTCTACACGTGGGAAAAATTCACAGGTGGCGAGTGAGTGAATGAGACCTGATGCTCCGTTGGTGTTCCTAAGGTTTTTGTTGTCTCTCTTTTTTTGTTTGTTGTTGCTGTTTCTGAGGTCGCACAATTGGGGGGAAGGGAGGGAGGGGGGGAGAGAGAGGGAAGGGAAGGAGGAGGGAGGGGGGGGGGAGAGAGAGGGAAGGGAAGGAGGAGGGAGGGGGGAGAGAGAGAGGGAAGGGAAGGAGGAGGGAGGGGGGGGAGAGAGAGAGGGAAGGGAAGGAGGAGGGAGGGGGGGAGAGAGAGAGAAGGGAAGGAGGAGGGAGGGGGGGGGGGAGAGAGAGAGAAGGGAAGGAGGAGGGAGGGGGGGGGGGGAGAGAGAAGGGAAGGAGGAGGGAGGAGGGGGATGTTGAACGCAAGATAACTGAAAATGAGGTTAAATTATGTTGAAATTATGAACAAATATGACTAGACGTTATCTTGAGGTTCAAATATGACTAGACGTTATCTTGAGGTTATCTTGAGATGATTTCGGGGCTTTTTAGTGTCCCCGCGGCCCGGTCCTCGACCAGGCCTCCACCCCAAGGAAGCACCCCGTGACAGCTGACTAACACCCCAGGTACCTATTTTACTGCTAGGTAACAGGGGCATAGGGTGAAAGAAACTCTGCCCATTGTTTCTCGCCGGCGCCTGGGATCGAACCCAGGACCACAGGATCACAAGTCCAGCGTGCTGTCCGCTCGGCCGACCGGCTCCTGTGGCTGATTAAATATCGTCCAAGGTGTTCGAGGTGGTGGTTACTTGTTCTTGACTCTTCTTGGGTTTCTTCACGACCCGTAATTACTGGAGAGTGGAAGTAGAGTGGAGAGTCCACTCTACTTCCGGCCTTGAGGACCGGAAGTAGAGTGGACAGATGGCGCTGTAGGCTCAAGAATAGTCAGTGTGTGCGTCATGACGTAGTGACGCAAGGGTCCTCACTAGCTGCGTCACGGCGTAGTAACGGAGACGCCAGTATCTACGTCAATGCGCAACAACGCAATGGACGTCAGCGTTACCACCTCAAGGCCTATTAACGCCACCACAGTCAATATCTACGTCAAGGAGTAGTACTAGTAACGCTACACCTGTCAGTATTAGCATCCAGCCGTACTAACGCAAGAGGCATCACCTCGTAGCAACGCTAGAAACCTCAGTATTTTTTAAATATAATTTGTGTCTAATTTGCCTTAACCTAATTATCTTTTAGCCTCGTGGCAGTGAATGACAATTATTAAACTATAACAGGTGAGAATAATCACAGGTAATTATAGATAGAGAGGGGAAGAGGGGAGATTAATGGGGGGGGGAGAATAGGTAAGGTAGGGGTTAAGGGAGGGGGTGAATGGAATCCCATTTCCTTAGGTAACGCCTAGGGAACACAAGACAGTGAACAATAACATTTGCGAAAAATACCGGGTTTCCAATTACATTCGCGTTCTTTTCAGCATCATATCGGACACTATTGAGGCACGGTAACAGACTCGAACGCACATCCCTGGACGCTCCAGGCATACGCACTACCAACTACACCACGATGGTAGTATATATATATATGTGTTTCAGCCTACAGTTTAGACCTATTGTCTTGTGTATAACCCTCTGTCCTGTGTGACAGTGAATACCAGCACTATCCTCACTATAACAAGACCAAATTGCATTCCTCACATTAAGCGAAGTTGTAATTCATTTTATCAATAGAGATGTTAATAATAAATTAAGTCCAGTAGGGAAAATACAATAGGGGAAAGTAGAGTGGATTTCCCTATTGATTTGTTCAATAGGGAAAGTTTGATACGTCAGAATGTGACGTGGAATTATTACCCTAATTTCTGACTTGTGAGGGGGGGGGGGGAGATGGGAGTGTGAGGATGAGCCAGGTGAGAATGAGCAGTGTGAGGGGAGGAAGCGATGAGGGAGGGAGAGTGAGGAGGGGGAATGAGGGGGAGAGAGGGGGGGGGAGATGGGAGTGTGAGAGACCCCCTTAGGTGGTCAACAGTTCACGCCAGGTGAGGATGCGCAGTGTGAGGAGGGGGAATGAGAGGGGGGAGAGAGTGGGGGGGTTGGGGAAAGGGGGGGGGGTGTAGCAAGGTGAGTTCCCACGCTCCCATCGGCTCCACCCCAACCACTCAGGCTGCTCACATGTGGACATCCGCACACACACACACACACACACACACGTGCCCAAACCCACGCACACACCTGTCTCTCATACATGCTGGTCTCCACGCTCACACACACCTGTGTTACTGTTTCCTCCCCTAAATTGAGCACACGCGCACGCCTCCTGAGCACGCACACACACACACACACACACACACACACATGACAGTATTACGTGTTAATATGTTAATACAACACTCCCATCAATACTTTGTGTATGATCATGAGTATACCTCATATGTA
The DNA here is from genome assembly GCF_040958095.1 of Procambarus clarkii. Classification (NCBI taxonomy): domain Eukaryota; kingdom Metazoa; phylum Arthropoda; class Malacostraca; order Decapoda; family Cambaridae; genus Procambarus; species Procambarus clarkii. The sequence goes on along the minus strand of NC_091239.1, from coordinate 14,072,844 downwards.
CTCCCGTGCTTGATGCAGTATACCTCACATGTACTCCAGTGCTTGAGGCAGTATACCTCATATGTACTCCAGTGTTTGAGGCAGTATATCTCATATGTACTCCAGTGCTTGAGGCAGTATACCTCATATGTACTCAAGTGTTTGAGGCAGTATATCTCATATGTACTCCAGTGCTTGAGGCAGTATACCTCATATGTACTCCAGTGTTTGAGGCAGTATACCTCATATGTACTCCAGTGTTTGAGGCAATATACCTCATATGTACTCCAGTGCTTGAGGCAGTATATCTCATATGTACTCCAGTGCTTGAGGCAGTATACCTCATATGTACTCCAGTGCTTGAGGCAGTATACCTCATATGTACTCCAGTGTTTGAGGCAGTATACCTCATATGTACTCCAGTGCTTGAGGCAGTATACCTCATATGTACTCCAGTGCCTGACGCAGCATATGTACTCCAGTGGTAATCAGCCAATGAATTCATCTGATATTGAGAGTATTAAATAATACTTATCAGTTATGCTACAAAATTATATTAGCATTTATTGTTGTGTATAGACCTATGTCTTGCTATTAGGCCTACCTGCCGTGCTAAAGCTATAAGGGAGTTTATAGTCCTATGTTTATGTTAACTTAGGCATATAGATTTGTTTACACTTTCCGTAGAGTATAGCTGCAGTTTACGGAGGAATCTGTAGACAACTCCACTGCCTGGAGATCCGGTCGGCCGAGCGGACAGCACACTGGACTTGTGATCCTGTGGTCCCGGGTTCGATCCCAGGCGCCGGCGAGAAACAATGGGCAGAGTTTCTTTCACCCTATGCCTCTGTTACCTAGCAGTAAAATAGGTACCTGGGGTGTTAGTCAGCTGTCACGGGCTGCTTCCTGGGGGTGGAGGCCTGGTCGAGGACCGGGCCGCGGGGACACTAAAGCCCCGAAATCATCTCAAGATAACCTTTACACCCCAAGTATTGTGTTGTCAACACCGGGGTGCCGACAGCACCTTGGGTGCTTCTACCGGGAGACGATCCTAAGTGGTCGGTTACTCTCCCAAGATAAGTAGAGGACGGCCAGCACGCGAAAGATGATAAGAGAAGGTTCTCACCATTGTGTGTGTGTGGTGAGGGGGGGAGGGGGGTTGATAACACAAGCCTGGCTCCCTGCGCCTTATCACCTCCTCGCCTCGTGGACTAAAGTGCCTCCCACGGCACTCAAGCTTCTACTGACCCGTCTTTATCAACCACGCTGTCAACTTTTGTGTTGTCTGTAGATAATATGTCTTTGTTTGCAGGCTTCCACTCTCCCTCAATGCCTGCATCATCTTGGGTAGTTCAGTATAGTTACCGCTGAACGGGGATGCTGCCGCTCTCAAGGTGGTCAGTTGATTCAAGATGAACATCTGTCAGTCTTAATGGAACACTGACAAGACGTACCGGACATGAAAGATCATTAGAATTTAATGGATGTTAATCCAAATGTTACGCGTAGAGTAGATACCGTGATAAGCTTATCGTCCGTACAAGGGCCGCAAGAAGTGTTATCAAGACTTTCCCACAGGCGTATCTGGGCGTTATCGTGACTCCAAGTTCTCACCCTCAGCACAACTACGCAACCTCGACTTGTCTTCCACGTGAAGCAACCTTTGTACGACGGTTTCAACACCGCCACCTCTCGTCTCTCTCTCGCTGGGTCGTCTGCTCCTGCTACTGTTCCGTTATCGCTTGACTCTAGATTTTCTCGATTCATCTTTTTCCCCTTTCCTATGCCGCTCCTTCCATCTATCTCTATTTCTTTCCCATGTCGTGGCCTAGTCGACTAAGGCAGCGGCTAGGATCATCCCGGGCATAAGTTCGAGCCCTCATCACGGCCCTTGTCGATTTGTTTAGTTCTTTCCCTCCCTCTTTCTGTCTTCCTTTTCCCTCATTTCCTCCCCCTGTTCTTACCTGCTCCATCCTTCTTCTGCCCTGTCTCCCTCTTTTTTCCTCCACCACTCTCCACCCCACCTATTCTTCCTCCCTCTGCTACATCTTCTCCTCCTCCTCCTCCTCCTCCTCCTCCTTCCCCCTCTCCATCCTTACCCCCTCCCTCCCTCCCTCCTTCCAGGAGCGGACGCGCGACCTGAACATCTCCGGCGTCACAACCATTAGCTAAGATCACACACACACGCCACAGCGATTCGTCTTGTGATTCTGAGACAACGACAAAGACGCCCGCACCGGAAGTCGTACCGAAAGTGGACAACCTGACCAGCCGCCGCCGAGATGGCCCACATCAGGGGAAGAAAGGAAAGAGACCTCTGGGAAAGATAACATGTTACGTTTAGGTGAAAAATTAGCATAGGGGGAGTGGGGGAAGGGGAGGGGAGTGGGGGAAGGGGAGGGGAGGGTAGGACACCTTCCTACGGGCTCACCATAGCCGGTGCTACTTGGAACTTTGTTCCAGGTAGCGAATCTTTAACAACAACAATACCTGGACAATATTTAACATAAAATACATTGGTTGTAATAACACCCGATGACCACAACATAACCAGTGACCAAAACATAACAGTGACCACAACATAACAGTGTCCACAACATAACAACCCAGTGATCACAACATAACAGTGACCACAACATAACAACCCAGTGATCACAACATAACAGTGACCACAACATAACCAGTGATCACAACATAACAGTGACCACAACATAACCAGTGGACACAACATAACAATGACCACAACATAACCAGTGATCACAACATAACAATGACCACAACATAACCAGTGATCACAACATAACAATGACCACAACATAACCAGTGGACACAACATAACAGTGACCACAACATAACAACCCAGTGATCACAACATAACAGTGACCACAACATAACCAGTGGACACAACATAACAATGACCACAACATAACCAGTGATCACAACATAACAATGACCACAACATAACCAGTGGACACAACATAACAGTGACCACAACATAACAACCCAGTGATCACAACATAACAGTGACCACAACATAACCAGTGGACACAACATAACAATGACCACAACATAACCAGTGATCACAACATAACAATGACCACAACATAACCAGTGATCACAACATAACAATGACCACAACATAACCAGTGGACACAACATAACCCAGTGATCACAACTCACCGACCTTGAGGCGTCGAGGGGTCATTAGGCCTAGGAAAGAATGAATGGACCACTAATGAATGGTAGAGGTAGGCCTACAGGAAATGTTCTTACACTCACAGGATTAAATCAGTACCTGGTCGCATTTAAATAAGGCAGAGCGGAAGTGTCGATAGGTCCAGACGTCCCTAGCCCATAGGTCCAGACGCCCCTAGCCCATAGGTCCAGACGCCCCTAGCCCATAGGTCCAGACGCCCCTAGCCCATAGGTCCAGACGCCCCTAGCCCATAGGTCCAGACGTCCCTAGCCCATAGGTCCAGACGCCCCTAGCCCATAGGTCCAGACGCCCCTAGCCCATAGGTCCAGACGCCCCTAGCCCATAGGTCCAGACGCCCCTAGCCCATAGGTCCAGACGCCCCTAGCCCATAGGTCCAGACGTCCCTAGCCCATAGGTCCAGACGCCACTAGCCCATAGGTCCAGACGCCCCTAGCCCATAGGTCCAGACGCCCCTAGCCCATAGGTCCAGACGTCCCTAGCCCATAGGTCCAGACGCCCCTAGCCCATAGGTCCAGACGCCCCTAGCCCATAGGTCCAGACGCCCCTAGCCCATAAGTCAAGACGCCCCTAGCCCATAGGTCCAGACGCCTCTAGCCCATAGGTCCAGCCGTCCCTAGCCCATAGGTCCAGCCGTCCCTAGCCCATAGGTCCAGCCGTCCCTAGCCCATAGGTCCAGCCGTCCCTAGCCCATAGGTCCAGCCGTCCCTAGCTGATAGAACCAGCCGTCCCTAGCTGATAGAACCAGCCGTCCCTAGCTGATAGAACCAGCCGTCCCTAGCTACTAAAACCAGCTGTTCCTAGCTACTAGAACCAGCCGTCCCTAGCTACTAGAACCAGCCGTCCCTAGCTACTAGAACCAGCCGTCCCTAGCTACTAAAACCAGCTGTTCCTAGCTACTAGAACCAGCCGTCCCTAGCTACTAGAACCAGCCGTCCCTAGCTACTAGAACCAGCTGTTCCTAGCTGCTAGAACCAGCCGTTCCTAGCTGCTAGAACCTGCCGTCCCTAGCTACTAGAACCAGCCGTCCCTAGCTGCTAGAACCAGCCGTTCCTAGCTACTAGAACCAGCCGTCCCTAGCTGCTAGAACCAGCCGTCCCTAGCTACTAGAACCAGCCGTTCCTAGCTGCTAGAACCAGACGATTACAGCAGCCGAACCAAGACACTCCGAACCGGATACACTCCACTGAAACCTCATAATTTTGTTATGAAATTCGGCAGGTCAGTGAGGCGTTTCATCTTAAGATCTGTAATGCGAACTTGACATGTAAAGTCCGATGTCTGTGGGGTTTAATCCCACTTGGATACCCAGAGGTTCATGTCTGTCTGTCTGTCTGTCTCTCTCTGTCACTCCTTCCTAACCCCTTCCCCCCCAAAGGGACCATTGGGACAGATCTCACATCACGCACCAGGAAATTCCTGCACAAACCCAGCCTGGTCAGGAGGTGTGACTCAAAGCATGAGCAGCATAGCAGTCAGCGCCATGAAGATCTATGCTGCCTCACCGATGACCACGAGTTATGAGAACGTCATGTTAGTGTTTTCTTGAGGGATGATTATTGGGATTTTAGAATAGGTGAAAGAATCTTATGGATGATTCTTAATCCACATTCTTATGCTTTAATCAATCTAGAGTGTCATTCATTCATTCATTCTTGAGTCGCTCGATCCCGCGACTATAATTATTGTCCCTCATTTGGTCATCCACATAACATCAGACCATCCACATAAAACCTTCCTAAATACTCTCTGATTACTCGTGAGTGAAATGTCACAGTTTTCGTCCTAAATAGTTGCTATGTGTACATATAAACTAGAAGACAGAGCTCGTTGAAAGACTCGCAAGGTTCCATATTAATCATAAGATCTCAAAAATTAAGTAGATCATTAAAAACCACAGAGTTATAAGTTGTTAGTGTCAGGTTGTAGGAGGCATGTCCCCCTCGTCCTTGTCACCTGTCATCTTGCGACCACCTGAGACACATCTGTACCACCTTGTGAGCGACCACTTGCCAGCCTCCGGAACGCCTCATCAATGTATCAATGGCTGAGTCATCACCTGGCCGGGACTTACTGGGAAAAGCCTGACTCAACGGGAAGCTTAACTGTTCATTCATTTCCATACCTCATAAATGTCTTTTGAGATTGAAGCTGCACATGTGATCCTTTGAGACCAGGTGTGTGTGTGAGAGGGTCAAGACCAGCTACCTTACTGTAGCCTCCATAGAGAGGGGTAGATGAAGGGTAGATGAAGTATGTTGAGGGGGTAGATGAACCAAAAGAGTGGTGGTAGAGGGCTAGGGAGTAGCATGACCCTCCAGGCCACGTAACCCACCCTTCATTACCAGGCTGGGTGTGCTGGCTGGCACTTCCTCTAACCCACATCAATATGCATGGCAGCTCGCGGCCATCGCTGGGATTAATGTCTCTCACAGACCCTATGCCTGGCCGCGTCTCCTCTGACCCCGGCCAAACGTCCATACCCCGAACCCTCCTGTCAAACCCGTCCCCCCCACCGTCTCTTGCTCACCTGGGGATGACAACAACGTGTCAGTACCATCACCGGATAAGGGCAAGAGAGCAGAGGGAACCAAATCTATTAGGCTGTGGTCAGCGTGTAAGAGGACCCGCTCCTGCAGAGGTGTTTCATTCGCTGACAAAAAGTGGCGCCGTGTTGTGCCTCGTGCCGGGGTTGCCACAGGTCGTCTGGCCTCCACACACACACTTACGTCACCTCTTTTCTATTTCTGGTTTTCAATGGATTCTCAAATGTATATATGTATGTTGGTATATGTAGAATAGGTACATGTTTACCGTGATGGCAGAAGGGAATATCAAGGCAGGCAGTAATGATAGGCCGTCACGTGCCCAAGTTTAGATGAGTGTGTGTGTGCGTGCGTGTGTGAGGGAGGCGGTGTGTGTGCGCGCGCGGGGAGGCGGTGTGTGCGTGTGTGTGTGTGTGTGCGCGCGTGTGTTCGTACGTCCAGCCACCGCTGAGACTGTGGGAAAACATCTGCCCGTGTCTTGAGACATTCCAGCGCACCCCGACCACCCCTCCCCCCCTGCGGCCGCCCCCATCACCCCCCATCGACCCCCCCGGAGTAAGCACGGGGCATGGAGGTGCCGCACGCCGCCACCACACACCAACATCACCACCTAAGCCATGATAGCATTAACAAAAATATACTTAATGATCTTATGAACATCTAAGTTTATAAATATATATATAATATACATTTATACATATTTATATACATTTATATATATATATATATATATATATATTTATATATAGAGAGAGATCAATGATCAATTTGAGGCGGTGAATATGTGGTCCTTGTCTTTAGGTAATATGTGATGCACTACTGGTCGTCAGAGGCCGCTAAACTCTTTATTCAGGTCATTGCGTGGAAGTGCTTTAAACGCGGATGTGTTCGGCGTAGTGCGGCAAGCGTGCGGGTGCGGCGCGGGCGGGGAGGTGGCGGTATCTGGCAGGGGCGCGGCAGCTGCGGCAGGCAGGTGGTGGGTGTGTGGGAACGCGTACGACCGACCCGTTCTCACGCTCGCGGACTCCGCCCCTTCCTCCTCCTGGCGGATATAAGGCGCGAGACTCGCCGTGAACCGCATACTCATTCTCATACTCGCTCAGAGAGCACAGCTCCGCCATCAGCTTACCGCTGCACGTACGACACTTTGGTGAACTTTTGACTGTTTGGTGGAGTGTGTGTGTTGAACCCCAAGATGGCTTGTGAACTGGAGCCGCTATCCCGCACCTACCAGTACCGCAAGGTCATGAAGCCCATGCTGGAGCGCAAGCGCAGGGCGCGCATCAACAAGTGCCTCGACGAACTCAAGGACCTGATGGTCTCAGCGCTACAGGCGGAGGGCGAGTCCATCGCCAAGCTAGAGAAGGCTGACGTCTTGGAGTTGACGGTGACGCATCTCAAGAAACTTCAGCGTCGTAACCAGCTCGCCGTGCGCCCCATCCCTACAGATCAAGATAAGTTCCGGGAGGGCTACAGTCACTGCGCCTCGGAGGTGTCCCGGTGCCTGGCCTCCGTCCAGGGCGTGGACGTCACCCTCGGCACCAAGCTCATGACCCACCTCGGCATCTCCCTCACTAACTATGAGAAGAGAGCGCCCCTCACCATCTTCGTGCCTCAGGCAGAGCCTTCGCCCGCGCTCTCGTCAGCATCCAGTGGTTACTCTTCTGCCTCCGAGCTCTCCCCCACGCCATCCACCTCCAGCAGGAACAGTAGCAGTTCTCCCTCCTGCAGCAGCAGTAGCAGCAGGAGCAGCAGCAGCAGCAGTCCGTCTCCCCGCCCCCAGGGGCTCCTTACTATCGCCGCGCCCTCTGGTCCCATGTGGCGCCCTTGGTAACCAATCATCGTGCTCTTCAACCCTCGAGGAAGCTTCAGCCAATGGTTTGCCAGCAACCTGTTCAACTTGTCAAATCAGAGGTGCCGCCGACCAATGAGGAGCGCCCCCTTCTAGCATTCTGTGATAGCCCCGCCCCCGGGATCTGCTGTGATAGGCCGACACGCCAAGTGATACCTTCTGTGATACGCGCCACTCGCTTCATCATCTCACATTATTCATCAAAATACAAATTCATCCAAATATTTAATAAAATATTTAAATTTATGCAACTTTACCTATCCCAACCCTTTAAATATGACTGAATATTACCTAAGGCATCAGAAGATGTCAATAAATATCTAAGATACTGGTAAACAATAAGAAAATAACTGAATGATACATAATACAACTTAAAACAATCTTAATGAAATATATTTTTAAATATTAAACACAATATCATAATTAAACTTGAAAAAAGAATGAAATATAAAAATATAAACTTATAAAGAACATAAACAGTCATTATAATTATTGGCATCAATTAACCAATTAACAAACTGGTCAAAGAAATCAATAAAAAATGACTGCCAAAGACTAATGATATAAAATCACATATATAACCTGCAATATAAAATTTCTATAGTCCCAAAGACACACAAAAATTTTGTTTACATACTTAGATACAACTGCATTTTTTGGCAGCAACTGTAGACTATTCAAGAATGTTTATTGAGACAAGAAAAAAATACATTTCAAAGGGATAGAGTAGCTTAGGCTACTCTATCTTTCTTTGCTTACAGACGTAGGTTCGAATCCTCGTCACGGCCCTTGTAGATTTGTTCATTGTAGCTTAGGCTATTTCTACCCCCTATTGTGTGTGTGTGTGTGGGGGGGGGAGGGGAGATAGGTTATCTAAATAATAAAACCTACGGGAATTTAACGCCATCTTTACTGTATTTAAGAAAATGATAAAAAACGTTTTCAGGGAGACTCAATTAAACATAACATTTGAATTTCTTCTTGGGCCATGCTCTTGTAGGTATATTTTTATATAATTAATAATTTAATAATTTATAATTAAACATTAAAGTAAAGTTTTATTTATGAAACACTATGAGTGACAGCGGGAAATATAGTAGTGACAGTAAGATAGCAGCTTTACTGGTGGCAATAAGATAGCAGCAATAGTAGTGACAGTAAGATAACAGCTATAGTGGTGACAATAAGATAGCAGCTATAGCAGTGACAGTAAGATAGCAACTACAGTAGTGACAGTAAGATAGCAGCTATAGCAGTGACAGTAAGATAGCAACTACAGTAGTGACAGTAAGATAGCAGCTATAGCAGTGACAGTAAGATAGCAACTACAGTAGTGACAGTAAGATAGCAACTACAGTAGTGACAGTAAGATAACAGCTATAGTGGTGACAATAAGATAGCAGCTATAGCAGTGACAGAAATATAGCAGCTATAGTAGTGACAGTAAGATAGCAACTACAGTAGTGACAGTAAGATAGCAGCTATAGCAGTGACAGTAAGATAGCAACTACAGTAGTGAAAGTAAGATAGCAGCTATAGCAGTGACAGCAGCTTTAGTAGTGACAATAAGATAGCAGCTATAGTAGTGACAGTAAGATAGCAGCTATAGCAGTGACAGTAAGATAGCAGCTATAGCAGTGACAGTAAGATAGCAGCTATAGCAGTGACAGTAAGATAGCTTTAGTAGTGACAGTAAGATAGCAGCTATAGTAGTGACAGTAAGACAGCAGCTGTAAAAATGACAGTAAGATAGCAGCTGTAATAATGACAGTAAGACAACAGCTGTAATAATGACAGCAAGATAGCAGCTGTAATAATGACAGTAAGATAGCAGCTGTAATAATGACAGCAAGATAGCAGCTGTAATAATGACAGCAAGATAGCAGCTGTAATAATGACAGTAAGATAGCAGCTGTAATAATGACAGTAAGATAGCAGCTGTAATAATGAGAGTAAGATAGCAGCTGTAATAATGATAGTAAAGATAGCAGCTGTAATAATGAGAGAAAGATATCACCTCAACATGGCTTAATGCATTTATACCATCTTACTGCACTAAGCAATCTCTAGTGGCCAGCATCATTATATTCACTATTTTATGATGAATCTCATATATTCTTGTAAGCCTTATCATAGCCTAGTTGACAGTGAATACCAGCATTATCCTCACTTTAATAAGACTTTATCAAAATCCTCAGATAAGGCAAAATTGTAATTAATTTTGTCAATAAAGATGTTAATAATAATAAAATAGTTACGCACCATAAGCCCATTTTTACATAAAATTATTTATTTTGTTATAAGATGATGCCGTTTTTAACCAAAGAAAACGATAGAAATTCTAGTATTTTAGCGTTAACTATCATAAATATTTGACAATTTTTTTTTAGAGATATATAGAAGAGTTGTTACATTCTTGTAGAGCCACTAGTACGCGTAGCGTTTCGGACAGGTCCCTGGAATACGATCCCCGCCGCGAAGAATCCTTGTTACAACCAAGTACACATTTTACTGTTGAGTTAAACAGAGACTACAGTTAAGGATTTGCGCCCAGTAAATCCTCCCCGGCCAGGATACGAACCCATGACATAGCGCTCGCGGAACGCCAGGCGAGTGTCTTACCACAACACCACGGAGACTCTACTCTACTCACTACACCACGGAGACTCTACTCTACTCACTACACCACGGAGACTCTACTCTACTCAAACTCGGGGAATACAGGGTTCGTTTCCCTTGCGGGACAGAAATGGTTGGGCACGATTCCTTGCACGTAATGCCTCTGTTCACCCTAGTAGTAACTAGGTACCCGGGAGTTAGGCAACTGTTGTAGAGTTCCATCCCGAGGATGACCAGTATAGTTTAACCTTGGATATATATATATATATATATATATATATATATATATATATATATATATATATATATATATATATATATATATATATATATATGTTATAGTTGAACAGTGAACACAAAGTGAACTTACCAGGCGCCAAGTGCAGAGTTTGGAGACCTGTAATGAAAGATTAATATGTTATTCAAAATACAAAGAAAGGTAAAGTAATCACTTCATTACTTTTACCAAAACATATATATAATATTCAAAGTGAAGGGGAAGGGAACTTTCAGGAGAAAGCGCCAAGCAATTGCGACTATATTTTATTTTAAATATACAAAAGTTCTTACATTCTTGGGTAGCCGCTAACACTCACAGCGTCTCAGGCTGGACCTTAATCTTAATTGACCCTCTAATACGACCCCACCGAATAGTTTAACAACCAGGTTGTTAAACTATTTAATGTTGTTGTATATCCCATTATACAACAACATCCCTTTATTGTTGTATAATGGGATACCTTTATACAACAATAAAGGTATCCCATTAACTGTTGGGTAAACAGTTAAGGATTGGCACCTAGTCAATCCTCCCCGGCCAAGATACGAACCCAGTACAAATCGTTCGCGTTACGTGGGTCGAGTGTTACCACTGCGCCACGGGGACTGCTAAGCACTAGGAAGGGATCAAGATATGGATTTGGGATGGGACGGAGGGAAAGGAATGGTGACGAACCACTTGTGGACGGTCGGGGATTGAACGCCGACCTGCATAAAGCGAGACCGTCGCTCTACCGTCCAACCCAAGCAGTTGGACCTTTCAGTGATTAAACATCAAAATTAGTTGAAAATTTCAGTAGCGTAGCATTAGAAAAAATAATACAAACTCAGGTAAAAATGAAATATTGTTTGAAATTCTGATAATATAGTTCTACGTGCAAACTAACATTACTATTATATATTTTGTATTTGTAAATAAGTCTCAATCTCTCTCGTTATCGTCTCTATCAGTATAAAATAGTATCCCATTAAATACAAAATAAGAGAACACGAGAATGTTTTTGACTCATAGAAAATTTGATATATTAAGGTATACTAAACAAAATATAGCTAATAACATTATTTTTTATATTACAGTACATAAATACATGAATTCAAAATAGCCATCGCTACCTCTACAAATAAATCCCTCTAGAAATAAAAACTGAATATTTTATCTACGATTTTATCTAAATTTTCCATATTTAGGTACGGTAAGTTATTACATTAGGAAAGAATTTAGAAGTGAATTCACTGTGTTAAATAATGTTCCAGTTTTATGTCGGGTATTTCACCACAATGATAACGTGTTGTTGGTGTTCAGCAAATTTTTAGAATTTGAATTTGAAGTATTCTTCGACAAACTTATCCTCAAGTTAGTTCCCAGTTGGTGTTCACTCACAATAACACCATTGGAATGTGTTATTGTGAGTGAACTATTTAAAATGTAAAGTTCCCTAGTCCACTACGGCCTTTGATGAGCCCGTAGTGGACTAGGGCTACTTGGAACTTATCCAAGCTACATTCATTCATGTTGACCAGACCACACACTAGAAGGTGAAGGGACGACGACGGTCCGACGAATGGTCCGTCCTGGACCATTCTCAAGTCGACTTGAGAATGATCCAGGACGGACCGAAACGTCGTCGTCCCTTCACCTTCTAGTGTGTGGTCTGGTCAACTTACTTTAGCCACGTTATTGTGACTCATCACCTGCATACATTCATTCATTCTTTGGATTTTGCAACATTCCGAGTAGCTGAATCTCCCACAACAACAACAACACTACCCTTTGAACTCAGATCTAGTGTTGTTTACCTGTTTAAATGTTCGAAGTGAAACGTACGATATTTACAAAACGTTTGATAAGTGGGAAATATCTCACGAAACCTAAATCACTGTATTTGTGAACATATTGTCATCTCTTACCTTACTAGTCTGCCTCTTAGGCAATGTGCGTCCTTTAATATTAGATAACACAGCAAAGATAAGGGCCACGACCCTTTCTCCTAAAGCAATTTCACTGTTCTGTCTTTTAGTTCGTGTCGCCTTTAACTTAACATTTTATAAAAGGTTTCAACATTTACAATGAAACCTGAGTTGAACAGCTCGGAGTCGTCGACTCCAGCCCGTCCTCATACACAAAGACCAAAGTCCATTCAATGTCAGGTCGTCCTCATAAACAAAGGCCCAAGCTCGTTAATCCAGCCGCCAAACCCCCCTGTTTATGAATGAAAAGCGGTTTACACATGACTCACAACTGATGACGTTCGAACATTTCTCGAACAGTGCTTCGCTGACGTCCTCTGTTCGAACCACAATTCTATAAATGCTTCACCCACGTACTACAAACACAACCAGCCCGTCCTCCAAACAAAGATCCAAAAGTGATTCCATGCACCCGCCAAACCCCCTGTTTATGAATGAAAAGCGGTTTACACACGACTCACAACTGCTGACGTTCGAACATATCCGGAACAAGTGCTTCACTGACGAATTTTGTTCGAATCACAACGCTATAAATGCTTCACCCACGTACTACAAATACAAATAATCGCCAACAGAACCTAAACACCTAACCTAACAGTGCCTATATATGCACAGTATGCATATATTAATAAAACAATATTAATTTATATTTGAGACAATTCCTGTTTTGAATGAACAGCATGTTAAAATTTATGAATGGGTTTTGGGGTCGACCGCTGGATGGAATGGACTTGGTCTGAAGACGGGTTGTAGACTCGATTGTTAATTCGTTGTCATCTTCTCTTAAGTATGTGTTGAGTTCTTATACTATTCTTGTTTCGTGTATATAATTTTGTCTTTTATTTGTATATAATTTTCTTTTAACTTTTAAATATTAATTTTAGGGAATATATATTAGGTCCCACAAGGTCTTCTCTGAGTACTCTTTATTTTCTTCTCCGAGGCTATGGGTCCCTACACTTGCACCAGAGGTGGTATCTCTTCTAGGTATAAAAAAAAATATGAGTGATATATATTTTTTTTGTTGCAATTAATTTTAGGGAATATATATTAGTGATATATATCTAATTGTTTTTTGTTGCTATGTGTATGACTTAGTAGAGAGGTATAGATGACATGAATACATAATTTCATCAGGCACATGTAGTGGTGGTGTGTCAAGTGTTCGTCTATGACGTAGCCGCTTCTGACACAATGATGCCGGTAATACTGAGACTCCCACACTTTCCACACACATATCGTCATCGCTGGGAAGCACTCACCCGAGCCAACAGCTCACACGTTCCTGGTTAGCCAAAACACTTGGATTTTTTTGGACTGTCCTCAGTGAATTCCGTTCTCTCGATTTGCCACTCCGTAAAAAATGTAACGGTGCAGATCTTGGTGGTAGTAGCAAATACTCGAGAGAGACTCCTTTGAAGACCGAAGTGGGGAAGGGTTCCATGTGAATCTTAAATCCATGTTCTATCTTTAACCAGAAACAAGCGAACCCAAGCAACCCACCTAGTCTATCGAGGCAGGTGTATAGAAAACGGCAATATTACAAGTCTTTAATTGTTACTGATACGTCGCAAGTTTAACGGCTTGGTTTATTGTTAAAAACCTGACTTATTAGGAGGAGTACATGTATTTATTGTTTTTGCAGGGATAATCCTGCGCGGGCCTTAAGCCTCTGACTGTCCCACTAACTGTTCTTCAGTTAGAAGAATCTTACTACATCTTACTTTGGTGGTAAATGAGTGTTTACACTCGTATGTTGGTTTCAGTAATATTATGTGTTTTACAACTACCTCTACGCTGTTAAATCTTAGTAATCTTACTTCATTTGTATTCTCTACACCGTGTTAAAATAATGTTCCAGCTTTATGTCGGGCCTCTCACCACAATGATAACAAGTTGTTGGTGTTCAACAAGAACATGTGCCAAAGCGTTTTAAATGGCTAGTATCTCTGCTTGTAAAGTCAAGCACATGTGTGAGTCTCCAATCAACTACATAATTTCCTGTCTTAACTCGAGCTGCAGATTCTTGTCTGTTGGTCTACTGATCCGTGTGTGAAGTGTGTTAAGCTGTCAGATGCCAAGTTTGATACCAATCTCATCTCTGCAATGATGCGGAGCAGATTGGGGTTCATCTGATTCTTTTTCTTGTAGAGTATGATAGGTAGACGACTACTGGAGCCTGGTCGTGGGTATGACAGACGACTACTGGGGCCTAGTCGTGGGTATGACAGACGACTACTGGAGCCTGGTCGTGGGTATGACAGGTAGACGACTACTGGAGCCTGGTCGTGAGTATGACTGACGACTACTGGAGCCTGGTCGTGGGTATGACAGGTAGACGACTACTGGGGCCTGGTCGTGAGTATGACAGACGACTACTGGGGCCTGGTCGTGGGTATGACAGACGACTACTGGAGCCTGGTCGTGAGTATGACAGACGACTACTGGAGCCTGGTCGTGAGTATGACTGACGACTACTGGAGCCTGGTCGTGGGTATGCCAGACGACTACTGGAGCCTGGTCGTGGGTATAACAAGCAGACGACTACTGGAGCCTGGTCGTGGGTATAACAAGCAGAC
Source organism: Procambarus clarkii (assembly GCF_040958095.1). Classification (NCBI taxonomy): domain Eukaryota; kingdom Metazoa; phylum Arthropoda; class Malacostraca; order Decapoda; family Cambaridae; genus Procambarus; species Procambarus clarkii. Next base: position 14,057,808 of record NC_091239.1, on the reverse strand, counting down.
GACTACTGGAGCCTGGTCGTGGGTATAACAAGCAGACGACTACTGGAGCCTGGTCGAGGGTATGCCAGACGACTACTGGAGCCTGGTCGTGGGAAAGAGTCGTGTGCCAGTTCACGTGCCGTGACGTCTCATAATTACGTAAGGTGCTCCCAGGAGTCGTGTGGTAAGAGCTGCTATACGTCATCACACACGAGGCACTCTTAAAGGAACTCTTATATTGATCTTGAAATAACTAACTGTCACACGAATGCTTAATTATACTTACAATATATTTATGAACTGAAAACAATAATATAGTTTGTCTTCAAAAGTTCCAGTTCATCGGGCGATGGATACTTCTTGAGATGATTTCGGGGCTTTAGTGTCCCCGCGGCCCGGTCCTCGACCAGGCCTCCACCCCCAGGAAGCAGCCTGTGACAGCTGACTAACACCCAGGTACCTATTATACTGCTAGGTAACAGGGGGATAGGGTGAAAGAAACTCTGCCCATTGTTTCTCGCCGGCGCCTGGGTTAACTTAAATAAGTTACTTAAATAAGTTACTTAAATAAGGTCTCTCCTAACCTACCAGAGGACCCAAAACAGAAAACGGGACAGTACGTCACTTTCGCCAGCCGCTTCCATTTTTTTAGTAAGACAATTTTTGGCCTTATGTTACACATATGTGCCAAAAGCGACATTTTTTATAGGACAGATTGTCCTCTCACTCCTTCTTTCTTTGCTTGATAGCATGATAGCATGCTATTGATAGCACGAACCTTCACTCTCCTGTCTCTCCCTCACTCCCCCCTCCGCCCCTCCCTCTCTCTCTCTCCCCCACAGGAAGCTCCAGCCTCCCGCAGAGTTCCAGGGCTTGTTGGGTAAGTCAGTCTGTGGTGGTCGGTGAGGGGACTAACACTGCCTACTCCTGCGTCGACACCCGCGGTGCACTACACGCACCCAGGTGCACTAACCCACCGGGGTAATAATACAGGTCGATGTCTGCGTTTACAACACCTCTCCAATAGCTGTGAGGGTAGGCATACTGGTGGGGGAAGCTACGTCTAAAACCTTGGCCATTTTAAGGCCGATCACCTAGCAGTAAAATAGGTACCTGGGTGCTAGTCAGCTGTCACGGGCTGCTTCCTGGGGGTGGAGGCCTGGTCGAGGACCGGGCCGCGGGGACACTAAAAAGCCCCGAAATCATCTCAAGATAACCTCAAGATAGATCACAGTTACAGCCCCGCTCCTGTAGCAGGTAAGTCCACTACGGGCTCACCATAGCCCGTGCTACTTGGAACTTTTTGTTCCGGGTAGGGAATGTTAAACATAAGGCCGATGTAGTGAAGGTGTTATGAGACTGTTAACATATCTTAGTGTACCAAGGAATTGCTATATCGAGATGAATATTACTGACTTCTGTATACGATTTTGTGGATGCAGAATCAGAGGAGAAAATTAGACCTTTTTTTTATTACGTAGAAGAATAATCTTTAAATAGGCTTAGCGAACCGATATCTGAAAAGCAAACCAGTTAGAAATGTTAGAATTTCCATGGGATGCAATGCACTTATATTTTCCTCGGTAAACACTTTCGCTTTGGGTAGTTCCTAGGAGATCCCCACCAAGGGTTTTCAAGTCCTGCCTCCCCTATACTTTCCATATTTCTAAGGTTACTTCCCTCGTACGTAACTTCCTGAATACTTCTTCACTACCAATTTCCATATTCCTTGCGCTTGTGCCTTGTGTGCAGCTTCCCGGTTGCCGCCTCCTTGCGTGACTCTCCATATTTCCAACGTTACTTCCCAGATAATCAGCATCAGTGTCTCAGTATTACCAGCCACACACACTCTCTCTCTCTCTCTCTCTCTCTCTCTCTCTCTCTCTCTCTCTCTCTCTCTCTCTCTCTCTCTTCACAACAGCTGGGACGAGGGGCTTGAGTCTCCCTTTCACAATCTA
>NC_091239.1:14045871-14050871 GCF_040958095.1 Procambarus clarkii | reverse complement strand
TTTTTTCTGTGTTTACAGCAGCTACGAGAGCACATCTATGGCACCAGGGAGGCCTCAAACCATCAGTATAACGCCGGTTTATAATGTTAATGAACATTATCATCAAAACACAAGTTCCCAAAATCTTGTGCCCGAGAATATTGTAAGGAACATGCGAGAACAGGAAGAAAGTATTCTTGATAAAATGGAGTACCAGTTGATAAAAGGAATAATGAGGAGAGTACTGGCATCGCACACAAGGCGATTACAGTCTCTGGTTAAGTTAAAAATACAGCCTGAAGTACAGCCTGGTGTACAGTCTGAAGTACAGCCTGGTGCACAGTCTGAAGTACAGCCTGGTGCACAGTCTGAAGTACAGCCTGGTGCACAGTCTGAAGTACAGCCTGGTGTACAGTCTGAAGTACAGCCTGGTGCACAGTCTGAAGTGCAGCCTGGTGCACAGTCTAAAGTACAGCCTGGTGTACAGTCTGAAGTACAGCCTGGAGTACAGCCTGAAGCACAGTCTCTTGAAGGCATAACAGGACTTGAGGACACTGCCAGAGTGAAAGTTACAACCACAAGAAAAGGAGAAAAAGTGCAGAGAAAAGCATCAGAAACAGTCAAAACCAATAAGAGAGAGAAGGTTGATCCATACCTTCATGGGTCACATGAAGTGGTAAGCGACCCCTCACAGTACCAACAAGACACCCATCTTCTCACTCCCCAACTGGAATCTTCACCCAAAAAAGTTCTCCTTTACACGACATTCTTCGGCCGGAAAAGCTGGAAAGATCTCTTGGGGAACCGGACTGACCTAAGCCTGTGTCCCACAGCCAACTGCGTCTTCACCCACAACGTCTCTGAGGCCTCCGTGGCAGACGCCATCATCTTCCACGCCTTTGATTTTCACCCAAGAAATGTGCCGGAAGTTCGACATGCGCATCAGCGTTACATCTGGCTGACGCACGAGTCTCCTGGCCTCCTCCGCGACGCAGTCAACGCCAGTTCTGAAGACGGTGGTTTCTTCAACTGGACCAGCACCTACCACAGGGACTCAGACGTCTTCCTGCCCTACGGTGGACTCGTGTCCTTGTTAGGTAAGACAATGCTTCACCTTAATCACATACAGTATTATTTGTTTTAGGGCCAACATTAAATATTGAATGTTCCACCAATAGTTGCTAAAAGTTCTATCAAATTTGATGGATGGTATTATAACAGTGATTGTAAGACTTGTAGGAACACTAAGATTGTGTTAAACAATCATCTAATCATCTAGGAAATAACCCCTGGATGACGACGTGAATTATTCCAGAGACACGTACGCCAGCCCGCTCCGGCCTCCTGGACACAGGTGTGACGTACCAGCTGTACATGGACAGTTTAGGAGGCGAGGAGCAGCTCGCAGGCACCTTGGAGTTTGATCCTGTGGGTAACTGGTCCGCCTTCCTGTCTCGTCCCAAGACAGTGGCTTGGATGGTCTCCCATTGTCATACCCTGTCTGGTAAGTTGCCCCAACATAAGTAAGAACATAAGAACAAATGTAACTGCAGAAGGCCTACTGGCCCATACGAGGCAGCTCCTATCTATAACCACCCAATCCCACTCATATACATGTCCAACCCGCGCTTGAAACAATCGAGGGACCCCATCATGACGCCCAGCATGCTGGCAACATAACATAGGGTCACAGGCTATAGCATGTATGGTTTTGGGGTAGACGGTAGAGCGACGGTTTCGCGTCATGCAGGTTGGCGTTCAATCCCCGACCGTCCAAGTGGTTGGGGCACTATTCCTTCCCTCCGTTCCATCTCAAATCCTTATCCTGATCCCTTCCAAGTGTTATATAGTCGTAATGGCTTGGTGCTTTCCCCCCTGATAGTTCCCTTCCCTTCCCATGCATCATTCAAGATGCCATTTTTAGTACTGACCTATTGTAGCAAAACCTATCTTTCCTGCCCACACTGGCAGGCAGGAAGCTCTTGTACTGACCTATTGTAGCAATACCTATCCTCCCTGCCCACACTACCAGGCAGGGAGCTCCAGTACTGACCTATTGTAGCAATACCTATCCTTCCTATCCACACTGCCAGGCAGGGAGCTCCAGTACTGACCTATTGTAGCAATACCTATCCTTCCTATCCACACTGCCAGGCAGGGAGCTCCAGTACTGACCTATTGTAACAATACCTATCCTTCCTGTCCACACTCCCAGGCAGGGAGCTCTTGTACTGACCTATTGTAGCAATACCTATCCTTCCTGCCCACACTCCCAGGCAGGGAGCTGTATGTGAAGGAGCTGCAGCAGTACCTGCAGGTGGATGTCTACGGCGCGTGCGGGCCCCTGGCGTGTGGCAAGTCTCACCTTGACACACACTGCTACGAGCACGTCCTCAGACCCAACTACAAGTTCTACCTCTCCTTTGAGAACAACTTGTGCGTCGACTACATCACAGAGAAGGTGAGACGCTAACCTACTTTTCCTAATGTGTGTTTTTGCGCTACAATCACCAGCGTAGAGAATAAGTTACAATAACAGGGTTGAAATTGATTGATTGATTGATGAAGATTAAGCCAGTCAAAAGGTGGCACGGACATGAATAGCCCGTAAGTGGTGGCCCTTTTAAGCCATTACCAGTATCAAGAGCTGATACTGGAGATCTGTGGAGGTGCGACTGCACCCAGCGTGACGGGAGATGTCTCCCGGACCAAATGGTGAGGTGATGAGGAATGATGATGAAGATTTAAGCCACCCAAAAGGTGGCACGGGCATGAATAGCCCGTAAGTGGTGGCCCTTTTGAGCCATCTGTGGAGATCTGTGGAGGTGCGACTGCACCCTGCGTGACGGGAGATGTCTCCCGTGATGGTTGAAACAAGTAACCCAGACTATATATGAGTGACGACGTTTCGGTCCCTCTGGACCCTTGGTACAGAGGGTTCGGTCCAGAGGGTTCGGTCCAGGAGGGACCGAACCCTGGTCACTTACATTCCATGTCCTGGTTGAGTTATTAAAATTATCAATATTTATAAGGACTATTCTGGCTGCTCTTCGATTTTATTATAGAGAACCTTATAGTTAGTTTAAATAATTGAAGTTAGTCTGAATCTTCTGTTTGTCTTGTGTATAATTAGGCACGGACTCCAGGCTGGTGCTGCATACTCTAGGTCTGACATATGTTGGTATACAAGGTTCTGAATGATTTCTTACACAAGTTTGTAAAGGCACTTCTTATGTTAGCCAACCTGGCATATGTTGCTTATGATATATGTTTAATGTGGGCTTCAGAGGACAGGACCGGAGTAATATCAACCCCCAGATCTTTCTCCTTGATTTTCTTAAGGATTTCACCTCTCAGATTGTACCTCTTGCTCGCTCCACCTATTTCCAGTGTGTGTGTGTGTACTCACCTATTTGTACTCACCTATTTGTGCTTGCGGGGGTTGAGCTTTGGCTCTTTGGTCCCGCCTCTCAACTGTCAATCAACTGGTGTACAGATTCCTGAGCCTACTGGGCTCTATCATATCTATATTTAAAACTGTGTATGGAGTCAGCTTCCACCACATCACTGCCTAATGCATTCCATCCGTTAACTACTCTGACACTGAAAAAGTTCCTTCTAACGTCTCTGTGGCTCATGTGGGTACTCAATTTTTTCCTGTGTCCCCTTGTTCGCGTCCCACCAGTGTTGAATAGTTCATCCTTGTTTACCCGGTCGATTCCTCTGAGGATTTTGTAGGTTGTGATCATGTCTCCCCTTACTCTTCTGTCTTCCAGTGTCGTAAGGTGCATTTCCCGCAGCCTTTCCTCGTAACTCATGCCACTTAGTTCTGGGACTAATCTAGTGGCATACCTTTGGACTTTTTCCAGCTTCGTCTTGTGCTTGACAAGGTACGGGCTCCATGCTGGGGCCGCATACTCCAGGATTGGTCTTACATATGTGGTGTACAAGATTCTGAATGATTCCTTACACAGGTTCCTGAACGCTGTTCTGATGTTAGCCAACCTCGCATGTGTGTGTGTGTGTGTGTGTGTGTGTGTGTGTGTGTGTGTGTGTGTGTGTGTGTGTGTGTGTGTGTGTGTGTGTGTGTGTGTGTGTGTGTGTGTGTATAAATACACACACACATATACGTGTACTGGGGAAGAAGAGAAGAGAATCAATATCACGCACCAAAAATGCTCCTGCCATTCTATCCATCTCTCATCCTCCTCCCCCTCTCATCCTGGCGCCTGCTACGGTACTCCCCGTGGTCCTGGCAACGGTACAACAGGTGTGGTACCCACTGCACCACGGGCTGGTACCCGTAGTGTACGGGGGCGCCCAGTACCACCAGTTCCTGCCTCCTGGCTCCTACATCGACGCCACCAACCTCGCCCCCCGCCAACTGGCCTCACTCCTCTCCAGGTTAGTACAGTTACCCATCCAATCTCTGTTTTCCTTACTCATCTTTATCACCTTCGGGACAAAATTAAATATATAGATATTTATATATCTATATATAAAGATATTAATAGGGTATTAAAAGTATCAACACAAGACAGAACACGAAACAATGGGTATAAATTGGATAAGTTTAGATTTAGGAAAGACTTGGGTAAATACTGGTTCGGTAACAGGGTTGTTGATTTGTGGAACCAATTACCGCGTAACGTGGTGGAGGTGGGGTCCCTGGATTGTTTCAAGCGCGGGTTGGACAAGTATATGAGTGGGATTGGGTGGTTATAGATAGGAGCTGCCTCGTATGGGCCAATAGGCCTTCTGCAGTTACCTTTGTTCTTATATAATAAACAAACTAACCCTAATATCTCCCCCTGTGGCGCCCCCTCCAGCGTGGCGGCCTCTGAGCAGCTGTATGCACGATACCACCTGTGGAGGCGGTACTGGAGGGTCACCTACTACCCTCCGCTCTGCGAACTCTGCCACAAACTCCATAACGACCCGACCACCTCCAGCCTCGTCCCCCACCCCGCCAACTGGTGGACCGCCGTCAACAACTGTACTACCCGCTACCCGCTCGACCA
>NC_091239.1:13910871-14040871 GCF_040958095.1 Procambarus clarkii | reverse complement strand
CGCTTTGTGTGGATCCGGCGAACTGTCTGCTAGATATTTTTGGGGTCCATTTTGACCATGTCTTGACGTCCAGAACACCCGTATCCTTGGCTTTATCCAGTCTCGTTATAATCCCTGACCTTCTCCTGCCCTAACTGCACACTCCCTCAACGGGTATAGTTCACTTGTTCGCCGCTTCCTTCTCCACCCGTCACATTCAGCCTCTGCTCCCCGCTCCTCCCCCCTTACACCAACTCCCTCATACACTCTGGTGACTGTGGTTCCCTTCTCCCAGTCTGCTGGCGAGCGCTCCGTGGAGCGCATGGTGCATCCAGTGATCAACTGGAGTCCGGTCCACCCAGTACATTCACCATCAGTGATCTCTGGAGTCCGGTCCAGCCAGAACATTCACCACCAGTGATCTCTGGAGTCCGGTACACCCAGTACATTCACCACCAGTGATCTCTGGAGTCCGGTCCACCCAGTACATTCACCACCAGTGATCTCTGGAGTCCGGTCCACCCAGTACACACACCACCAGTGTCCCCTGGAGGCCAGTACAGTCACCACCAGTGACCTCCTGGAGTCCGGTACTTATCCCTCAGCCAGTCATGAGTGCTGGTGTCTAAGGTTGTCGCAACACCCCTAAACAAGACAGATACCGAAGCTATCATAGTATCTCGTGTATATTAGCAATAACAAAGAAAACGTTATCTTGCAGTACGATCTTTCTAAAAGTTAAGGAAAAGGTGCTTTTGATAAAAAAAAAAGGTTCCCGTTTATGAAAAGGTTTGCTGCATTGCATATTAAAAAAAAAAGCATCAATAAAACTTGATATCTGTGTTGCCCTTCCGAAGAAAAGATAGCTGGTTGAAAGTGAGTATTAGCAAGGTTTTATATGTATGAAAAATATTGTTTACTGTAAGTGTATGAGAACTTTGTACTGTATTTTAAACCCCCTGAAGTGGAGAATATCTTTGTTATATCTCCATGGGGCGTATATCTTTACTAGCAGTGTGCATGTTCACTACCAGTGGTATTATACATACATATGTGTATATATGTATGTATGTCACCACTAGCGGTATACATAATGAGATTATACCACTTAAATGTTGACAGACAGACAGGAGACCTATTTTCCACTGTGAACTGAGTGAAACGATGAGCGTCGTGTCCTCTTAAAAAATGAAAGTAAATTTATAAAAAAAAATACAATTATCAAATTGAGAGCATTGCACAATGCTGACCTACTGAGTATGTTTTTATCGCATGAGAGGCAGGTGTCAAAGGTCATATGCCGGTAGTTATCATACGTTATGGTCATGTGTTAGTAGTTATCCTGCCTCAAGGCCATGTGTCACTGGTTATCCTGCTTCAAAGGGCACGTATCAATGGTTATCTTGCTTCAGGGCCACATGGGCGTAAGAAAGGTCAGATATAAGCAACAAACGACTATTACACTCTCACTCACATTTGCTTCACTCTCACTTTCATTCATACCCTCAGTCTCGTGTATACAGTCTGCAACCATTCGTGAACTGAAGCCGTTTTAGTATACATGGACTGTAACCATTCATGTATACATGATGTGTGACCATTTAAAAGCTTGTCATCTTGCATAGGTGTTGCCACAGGCTTGACTTGCAAGCCTCGCTCCCCCCCGCCCCCCTACCGTACAAGGCCGACACATAACAGTGACGGGTTGTGAGGTCACCCACCTGCTGATTCACTGGGGCTTCGACACCCACCTGCTGATTCACTGGGGCTACGACACCCACCTGCTGATTCACTGGGGCTTCGACACCCACCTGCTAATTCACTGGGGCTTCGACACCCACCTGCTAATTCACTGGGGCTTCGACACCCACCTGCTAATTCACTGGGGCTTCGACACCCACCTGCTAATTCACTGGGGCTTCGACACCCACCTGCTAATTCACTGGGGCTTCGACACCCACCTGCTAATTCACTGGGGCTTCGACACCCACCTGCTAATTCACTGGGGCTTCGACACCCACCTGCTAATTCACTGGGGCTTCGACACCCACCTGCTAATTCACTGGGGCTTCGACACCCACCTGCTAATTCACTGGGGCTTTGACACCCACCTGCTGATTCATTGAGGCTTCGACACCCACCTGCTGATTCACTGGGGCTTCGACACCCACCTGCTGATTCACTGGGGCTTCGACACCCACCTGCTGATTCACTGGGGCTTCGACACCCACCTGCTGATTCACTGGGGCTTCGACACCCACCTGCTGATTCACTGGGGCTTCGACATCCACCTGCTGGTTTACTGAGGCTTCGACACCCACCTGCTGATTCACTGAGGCTTCGACACCATCAAAAGACTTTTCAAACCGTACACAAAGGTATAGCACTGACGTGAGGATGAGTTGGTATAATGTCACTAACCTAAACAGATCTTTGACTAGGAGGCCAGTAACCTTTACAAATTGTTGCCTAGTAGTACAACTAACCTTTAGCGATTAATGTCGAGCTTCTAACTCACCAACCACAGACCCCCTCACAGGTCCTCATAGGCGCTCATAGGCCCCTCACAGACCCCCTCACAGGTCCTCATAGGCGCTCATAGGCCCCTCACAGACCCCCTCACAGGTCCTCATAGGCGCTCATAGGGCCCTCACAGACCCCCTCACAGGTCCTCATAGGCCCTCACAGACCCCCTCACAGACATGAAATATATATCAGCTAAGAAAACGGCTCTGGCAGAGAGGTCCGTAAGTGAATCCTTGATGACCATTTCAACTATCATTTGCCGCTTAAACCACCAGTCTCATATTCATATGAGTCCTGTAGCACAGTGGTCTACGTGCTCGGGTTACACCCGAGGGACACGAGTTCAGTTCCGAGCAGGACACAAACGGTTGGGCACGCTTCCTTTCACCTGATGCCCCTGTTCATCTATCAGTAAATAGGTACTCAAGTCTTGTGGGTTGCATCCCGGGGAAGGTTTGTACTTGGTCAAGGGGGTTGTGGTTTCCTATCTTTTGTCTCAGTCCTTCTTTTCCAACGACTTTCTCACCTGTGGACCCCCTTACAACGACTTTCTCACCTGTGAACCCCCTTAAAACGACTTTCTCACCTGTGGACCCCCTTACAACGACTTTCTCACCTGTGGACCCCCTTAAAACGACTTTCTCACCTGTGGACCCCCTTACAACGACTTTCTCATATGTGGACCCCCTTACAACGACTTTCTCACCTGTGGACACCCTTAAAACGACTTTCTCACCTGTGGACCCCCCTTACAACCACGGGCTCACCTGTGGACCCCCTTACAACGACTTTCTCACCTGTGGACCCCCTTACAACCACGGGCTCACCTGTGGACCCCTTACAACCACGGGCTCACCTGTGTACAACCACCATGCTCGCTTTTTCACTATTTTAAGTCATCGAGTTTTTGTATTCAATTAAAGGTGTTCATTTTAATTTAAAGCAAATATTTTTTTGCATGAACCGTTTCTCACGCAATTGAGCAAGCGGCTACCGGTGTGTGACTTAGACATTTTTGTTAATAAAAGGTCAAGCATTCTCAAGCGAACTGTGCTTTATTTGTATATAATTAATGTGATCCAGGGGCCAGATTCACGAAGCAGTTACGCAAGCACTTACGAACCTGGGGCCAGATTCACGAAGCAGTTACGCAAGCACTTACGAACCTGGGGCCAGATTCACGAAGCAGTTACGCAAGCACTTACGAACCTGGGGCCAGATTCACGAAGCAGTTACGCAAGCACTTACGAACCTGGGGCCAGATTCACGAAGCAGTTACGCAAGCACTTACGAACCTGGGGCCAGATTCACGAAGCAGTTACGCAAGCACTTACGAACCTGGGGCCAGATTCACGAAGCAGTTACGCAAGCACTTACGAACCTGGGGCCAGATTCACGAAGCAGTTACGCAAGCACTTACGAACGTGTACATCTTTCCTCAATCTTTGACGGCTTTGGTTACATTTATTAAACAGTTTACAAGCATGATAACTTCCCATTCAAGTGTTGTTATTGTTATAAACAGCCTCCTGGTGCTTCGGAGCTCATTAACTGTTTAATAATTGTAAACAAAGCCACCAAAGATTGAGAAAAAATGTACAGGTTCGTAAGTGCTTGCGTAAGCGCTTTCGTGAATCTGACCCCAGAGGCTTACCGAGCCGCTGCTGTTATCAGCTTCAGTTTTTTATCGTGGCTTTGATTTCCAGTGTTAATCGACCGGTAATTATTCACCATTTTACTGTTGCTTGTGAATCATTGGGAGAACCGGACGCCGGACAAGGCAGACACCTCCTGCAGCTTGCTCCTCCAGGACCAGTTTTTATCCTGTTTTGTGTGTGTGGTGTGTGTGTACCGCTGCTCGCGTGTTGCCATAACACCCGCCGGACCGGCCTCCCTGCCCGCGGGGGTGCAAGCATACCCGCTGGACCGGCTTCCCTGCCCGCGAGGGTGCAAGGATACCCGCTGGACCGGCTTCCCTGCCCGCGGGGGTGCAAGCATACCCGCTGGACCGGCTTCCCTGCCCGCGGGGGTGCAAGGATACCCGCTGGAGCAGCCTTACTGCCCGCTGGGTACCCGCGGGGGTGCAAACAATACCCGCTGGAGCAGCCTTACTGCCCACTGGGTACCCGCGGGGTCAGAACAAAGAGGACAGAACATGGATAGCAAAAGTCACCTACAATCCTACACGATGGGCCAAAGGTGTGAGGCGCCACACACAGGAGACAACGTTAACAGCGGACTTGTGGCAAGCGATAATGCCAACACAAACGGTGCAACACTTGCCAAAGTTTAAAGTTCACGAGACAAATGACACAAGAGATCTCATTGTGGTTGAAGTGACGCAGCAAGTGTTATTTTTCTTAACTACCATTACGAGTCGAATAGACTGGGTTCGTCTAGTCACCCTAGACGAACACTTAGAACACCTTGTTGACACTTAGTCTCAACAAGGACTATAATGTGACACTTGTCATCTCCACCGCTGGGCCAGTTAACTCATAATCAATCTGGCCGTAAAGTTACGACAAACTGTTTTACATTACAACAAAGTTTGGACCCCAAACTGGCTTTAGAAACAATATATTTAATTTGCTTTAATTCCACACTTAAGGCGATAGTTGTTGCGATATTTTGCCAAAGTCAAGGACGCAATATTTGTTGATCATTATGACATAGTTCTGATATGCTATCAAATTCGAAGATTGGAATGCTAATACATACATTTTATTTCACAAAGATGATATAGTATATCTAGGGGTTGGGTGGGGATGAGTGATACTCAGCAACGCTCCCTTACAACCACGAGTGAGGGAGGTACACTCCCTCCCTCACTCACTCACCAGACTCTCCAACACTCCCACCCACACAACTCACCAACAATCCCTTCGCCACCAGGACTCCTCCACCACCCACAATCACTCCCTCATTCACCAGATACGCCAACACCAACCTTGAAGGTCAGAAGAAAACACACACACACACACATATATATATATATATATATATATATATATATATATATATATATATATATATATATATATATATATATATATGTATGTATATATATATATATATATATATATATATATATATATATGTATATATATATATATGTATGTATATATATATATATATATATATATATATATATATGTATATATATATATATGTATGTATATATATATATATATATATATATATATATATATATATATATATATATGTATATATATATATATATATATATATATATATATATATATATATATATATATATATATGTCGTACCTAGTAGCCAGAACACACTTGTCAGCCTACTATGCATGGCCAAATTTGCCTAATAGGCCAAGTTTTCATGAATTAATTGTTTTTCGACTACCTAACCTACCTAACCTAACCTAACCTAACTTTTTCGGCTACCTAACCTAACCTAACCTATAAAGATAGGTTAGGTTAGGTTAGGTAGGGTTGGTTAGGTTCGGTCATATATCTACGTTAATTTTAACTCCAATAAAAAAAATTGACCTCATACATTATGAAATGGGTAGCTTTATCATTTCATAAGAAAAAAAATAGAGAAAATATATTAATTAAGGAAAACTTGGCTTATTAGGCAAATTTGGTCTTGCATAGTAGGCTGAGAAGTGCGTTCTGGCTACTAGGTACGACATATACATATATATATATATATATATATATATATATATATATATATATATATATATATATATATATATATATATATATATATATATATATATGTATATATATATATATATGTATGTATATATATATATATATATATATATATATATATATATATATGTATATATATATATATGTATGTATATATATATATATATATATATATATATATATATATATATATATATATATATATATATACATACATATATATATATATACATATATATATATATATATATATATATATATATATATATATATATATATATATATATATATATATATATATATATACGCTGGTAACTGAATTATCAAGTCAGCTGTAGAAAGTAAACAAACTAATCTCCACAGCGAGTCTTACAGAAGCTGGCGGTCGAGCCTGCAAGCACGTCTAGGTGAGAACATCTAGACGAGTACTCACACATACCTTCATAAACAGCTGTCAACCTTCGACAACCAGGCTTTTCCTCCTCTGCTGATGTAATGAACTCTTCAAATAACCAGATTTTGGCATTTTAACGAGTCAATTTATGGTTTGGGGTTGTTTGATGAGTATTAAAGCAATTGGTCGCGAGCATGGTTGGAGCCCCACGGCAATAGTTCAACCCGTTCTCGCACTTTCGTATAGTCAATATTGACTTATTAAATACGTGCATATGTGACATACTAATTTATTGTGAATATTTTAGTTTACCTTGAAAAGCTTCATAGAAAACACCGACCTTACCTAACCTTCTTAGTATGTTAAGATAAGCATCTTATTGCTTCGTAATTACAATTATTACTTAACCTATTATAGGTATAGGTTAAGTAATAATTGTAATTACGTAATTACAATAAGCATCTTATTGCTTCGTAATTACAATTATTACTTAACCTATTATAGGTATAGGTTAAGTAATAATTGTAATTACGTAATTACAATAAGCATCTTATTGCTTCGTAATTACAATTATTACTTAACCTATTATAGGTATAGGTTAAGTAATAATTATAATTACGAAGCAATAAGATGCTTATCTAAACATACTAAGAAGGTTAGGTAAGGTCGGTGTTTTCTATCAAGCTTTTCAAGGTAAACTAAAATATTCACAATAAAGTACTATGTCACATATGCACTTATTTAATAAGTCAATATTGACTGTAAGAAAGTGCGAGAACGGGTTGAATAGTTAGTCTCAATAATGAGTTGTGAGAATAGTGGTGGTGATGAGTGATAGTGGTGGTGATAATGGTGGTAGTGAGAGTTGTAGTGGTGGTCAGCGTGTTGGTTAAGACCCCCCCCCCCACGAGCACTACGCTCCAGGAAGATTGATTGATTGATGAAGATTAAGCCATCCAAAAGGTGGCACGGGCATGAATAGCCCGTAAGTGGTGGCCCTTTTGAGCCATTACTCACGTGAAGCGCACTAACATACCAGTATCATTAGCTGATACTGGAGATCTGTGGAGGTGCGACTGCACCCTGCGTGACGGGAGATGTCTCTCTCCAGGAATTGATTGATTGATGAAGATTAAGCCACCCAAGAGGTGGCACGGGCATGAATAGCCCGTAAGTGGTGGCCCTTTTGAGTCATTACCAGTATCAAGAGCTGATACTGGAGATCTGTGGAGGTGCGACTGCACCCTGCGTGACGGGAGATGTCTCTCTCCAGGAAACATTACCTTCCCTCATACATGACCACTATAATGAGCACCTCACTGTACTCACACTCACCATTCAGCGCTCCCAAGGCAGCGCATGAGACAATGCCGCGCCAAAAAGCGCACGCACAACGCTCGAAAGCTTCACGCACGTGGAAAGTCGGGATTTCACTTTTTTTTTAATATTTTTGTTTTTCACCCGAAATTAAATACCGGTTAAATGCTCCCACTTTCACCAGATGAGTCAAGGTGCGCTGAACGTGCGTCACGTGAGTCAAGGTGCGCTGAACGTGCGTCACGTGAGTCAAGGTGCGCTGAACGTGCGTCACGTGAGTCAAGTGGAACCCAAACTACGGTGAACTACGGTGAGCCAAGAAGACGGTGGGAGCCGGAAACTGTGCCTACTGTGTGAGACAGGAGGCCAGCTAGATTCCCTCGGGTCAGGTTACCTTGAGATGATTTCAGGGCTTAGCGTCCCCGCGGCCCGGTCCTCGACTAGGCCTCCATTTTTGTTACACATCCCCCATTAAGCAGCCCGTAGCAGCTATCTAACTCCCAGGTACATATTTACTGCTAGGTGAACAGGAACATCACGGTGAAAGAAACTCTGCCCATTTGTTTCTGCCTCCGCTGGGGATCGAACCCCGAACCTTATGACTACGAATCCCGAGCGCTGTCCACTGAGCCGTCAGGCCCCTAGACCAAAGAATGACCATCCCCAGGATGCAATCCAAAACATTTTACCTCACTCCT
Organism: Procambarus clarkii; assembly: GCF_040958095.1. Taxonomy (NCBI): domain Eukaryota; kingdom Metazoa; phylum Arthropoda; class Malacostraca; order Decapoda; family Cambaridae; genus Procambarus; species Procambarus clarkii. The sequence continues at coordinate 14,032,258 of NC_091239.1, read as the reverse complement.
GGGATCCTATTTACATCAAGGTGAACAAAGGCATCAGTGGAAGGAAACATGCCCAAACGTCTCCGCCCTGCGCAGGAATCGAACTCGAGACCTTTTGTATGTATTAAAGATGGTAAACAAGAGTGATGAACTGGAAGCGGAGGTGGTGGAAGCCACCTCAAGACACAGCTTCTAAAACGATGTGATTAATACTGCATAAGGTACCAAACATCAAAGGAAGGAATTATCAGGGGTAAAGCGCCAAGCCACCACGACTATATATCACTGGGAACGGGGATTAGGATATACACGGGAGACATTTCCCGTCACGCAGGGTGCAGTCGCACCTCCACAGATCCCCAGTATCAGCTCTTGATACTGGTAATGGCTCAAAAGGGCCACCACTTACGAGCTATTCATGCCCGTGCTATCTTTTGGGTGGCTTAATCTTCATCAATCAATCAGGATAAGGATATGGGATGGGACGGAAGGGAAGGAAGGGTGGCCAACCCTCTTGGATGGTCGGGGAAAGCATCAGAGACCGCCGGGTAAAATGTAGTTTATAACTATAAGATAGCACTCGATACTTGTTTAATATTACACACATTTGTAATCATATAAAGTATTGTGGTTCCCTACTAAGCCTGCGTGTCCACAACAGATGGTGGTGATGATAGTTGTGATGGTGGTGCTGCTGGCTGCGGGGAGGACGACGGCTGCTGCAGTGGGAGCCACCACTGCTTCTGCTGCTGCTGTGGAGGAGGCGACGATGGTTGCTCCTGCAGTGGAGGAGGCGACGATGGCTGCTGCTACTGCAGTGGAGGAGGCGACGATGGCTGCTGCTACTGCAGTGGAGGAGGCGACGATGGCTGCTCCTGCAGTGGAGGAGGCGACGACGGTTCCTACTGCAGTGGAGGCGACGACTACAGCTGCTGCAGTGGAGCTGACGACGGTTTCTGCTGCAATGGAGGCGACTGTTCCTACTGCAGTGGAGGCGGCGACTACAGCTGCTGCCTTGGAGGTGACGACGGTTCCTACTGTAGTGGAGGCGGCGACGGTTTCTGCTGCAGTGGAGGCGGCGACGACGGTTCCTACTGTAGTGGAGGCGGCGACGGTTCCTACTGTAGTGGAGGCGACGACTGTTCCTACTGTAGTGGAGGCGACGACTGTTCCTACTGTAGTGGAGGCTTCGACGGTTTCTGCTGTAGTGGAGGCGGCGACGACGCTTCCTACTGTAGTGGAGGCGACGACTGTTCCTACTGTAGTGGAGGCGACGACTGTTCCTACTGTAGTGGAGGCGGCGACGGTTTCTGCTGCAGTGGAGGCGGCGACGACGCTTCCTACTGTAGTGGAGGCGACGACTGTTCCTACTGCAGTGGAAGCGACGACTACAGCTGCTGCGGTGGAGGCGACGACAGGTGCTGCAGTGAAGGTGACAACGTCTCCTGCAGTGGAAGCGGCGGTGGTGAAAAGGACAAGGACGGCGTCGAGGGCGACAATTGGTAAGACGGTGGACCAGAAGGAGGATTCGACGCTGCTGGAGGTGGGCGCCTGTCCCAACGTCACCTCAGTGAGAGACCTCGACCAGCACCAGGTAGGGAATAAGAACAAGCGTCCTTGGGGGAAGGGAAGGGAAGGGAAGGGAAGGGAAGGGAAGGGAAGGGAAGGGAAGGGAAGGGAAGGGAAGGGAAGGGCGAAGGACAGAACAAGATAGGGGGGAAGAATGAGAGACGATGAAATAACATAACAGAAAGGCAGGAACACAGTAACTTTTTGTACCAACGTATGACATTATAATTATTATAATAACACTGTCAGACATGGTTTTAATTAACTGGGATTAGTCTGACTGTTGCCATTCAGCTTGGCAGTGACATCAGTGGCACCTGGCACTCAAGGTGCACCTTGCAAGAACACAAGTGCTCTCCTGATGCTACAACACGTGCTATCGTGAGCACGTGTTGGTTCTTGAATCTCCATCACACCCGATTTCTTATTTTAGTTCACAAAACCTCTTTTTTATATATATAAACGTTTTCATTAGCGTCCATCAGTCGCTGGTAGTCGTAGATCACGTCATATCTATGCGGAAAAGGTTCAACACATCCTCTATATATTGTGCAAAGGTTCCCCACCCATCTACGTACCGAGCAAAGGCCCCAGCATCTGCTATTTTGTTTACCATAACGGCATATTGCCCACATTCAAAAAAGAAACTTGATTTATCATGAATGGAAGTGTTTTAATTTTCAAGTCACTATGAAAATGCGTTCTTTGGATAATTACCTTAAAACTAACAGGGTTCGGAATAAAATATAGGAAAAAATCAATAAGATATTCACCCCACCAATGATAATGATGAATAATTTTTTTTTTTTTTTTTGTGTGTGTGTGTTGAGATATATACAAGAGTTGTTACATTCTTGTAGAGCCACTAGTACGCGTAGCGTTTCGGGCAGGTCCCTGGAATACGATCCCCGCCGCGAAGAATCGTTGTTACAACCAAGTACACATTTTACTGTTGAGTTAAACAGAGGCTACAGTTAAGGATTTGCGCCCAGTAAATCCTCCCCGGCCAGGATACGAACCCATGACAAAGCGCTCGCGAAACGCCAGGCGAGTGTCTTACCACTACACCACGATCAACATAAATACTCCCTATTAAAGGTCTCCCTATTAAGGAGTAACCACGTGTTACAAATATACACACACACGGGGTCACAGCTAGCAGACTCTAAAACCTGAGTCGGAATAAAATTATCATAGTGACGTCACACACTTTATATATACCATATATATAACAGTGGGAGTATACTACAGAGCAGGCATCTCCCGTCACGCAGGGTGCAGTCGCACCTCCACAGATCTCCAGTATCAGCTCTTGATACTGGTAATGGCTCAAAAGGGCCACCACTTACGGGCTATTCATGCCCGTGCCACCTTTTGACTGGCTTAATCTTCATCAATCAATCAATCTACTACAGAGCAGACACAACAACAGCAGAGGAAGTTAATCCTCTGCATAATGGGATTAATGCGGCAGCGAAAACTCAACTCCTCATAATGAGAAACTTTAACCACGAGACAATAGATTGCGTGAATTTAATTTCATGAGTTTAAGGAGAACAATTTTCACATCTTTATCATACAGCATGTGACAGCCTACTCAGGGTAACAGTATTCTAGGTCTTGTGTCAACATAAGAGGGCAAGATCGATCAAGATGCAGACGAAGAGTCACAATAACGTGGCTGAAATATGTTGACCAAACCACACACTAGAAAGTGAAGGGACGACGACGACGTTTCGGTCCGTCCTGGACCATTCTCAAGTCGACGACTTGAGAATGGTCCAGGACGGACCGAAACGTCGTCGTCCTTTCACTTTTTAGTGAGTGATTTGGTCAACAAAGATCGATCAAATACATGTAAGGGAAGAGCTCGCCCCTTCGTGTGAACACAATATTCTAAGATGGATTACAATTACAGAAACCCTTGTAAAAGTCCAGGAAGATGACTTTCTAGACTACCCTTGAGGAGACTATAAAGGAATAAGAGAGGAACTGCAAAACACCTGGAGCGAGTTAATAGCAGATCAAAACATGGAAGCATCATGGAATTTTTTTTAAATGTCATTACTGAACTTGTACAAAAATATGTACCAAGACATAGACAGTTAAAAACAACTCTTAATAATTACAATACAATACAATACAATTTTATTTAGGTAAGGTACATACATACAATAAATATTTACAAGGATTGTTTGACTTATAGGTAGAGCTAGTACATACAATGCCTAAAGCCACTATTACGCAAAGCGTTTCGGGCAATTAAGCGCAACCTCTAAAGAAGGTATCAATTCACAAAGAACAAAGTAACTAATGAGTTATACAAGAGGGCTTTAAATTCGGTCACCCCAGGAAATCAGATCAGCGAAATGAAACTACGGAAAAAAAAAAATTTGCTCAAAATATAAAGATCCAGTCTTGAGAAAATCAGTAAAAGCCATGATGAGGATTCGAACCTGCACACTGAGGTAATCCCAAGCACACGCCTTAAACCATTTAATCATCACATACACAAAAAAGAAATGAACCCTGGGAGTTAATTGAATCCGCTAGGCGTCCTGAGGCTTACACTAAACTCCTATACCACAGCCATAGTGCATGGGGGCAAAGGGTGTGAAACCCCTGACTTGACTTAAGCGGAGGCCTCAGCACCCCTCGAGGATTCAGTTGTATCCCAGGTTTCACTGCTTTTGAGCATGTCGTGGTTAAGTGGTTCAAGGCGTGTAGAGGTTCTAATCCTCCTCGTGGCTTTTATTGCTTGAAATTAATAATAAAAAAAAAATGCTTTTCTCGTTGATACATCACACTAACATGATTACTTTGTGCAAAGATCGTCATTATATGTCTATATATAAGATGTAAAACAAAAAAGACTCGGCAGAACCCATAAAAAGATGAGACCGACCAAGTTATATGACTGATGATAAAAGGGCAGCCAACACTGAATAGATACTTTACATCAGTGTTCACACTAGAGACATCAGACATCCCAATACCCACACAAGTGTTTGGGACAGGTGAAGAGAACGAGGTGAGGGATATTCCCAGATAGCAATATAATCTAGAACAACACTTAACAAACTAAAAGATTTAAACCAAAGTCGAAAGAGGCAGATGAATGATGTCTAGCACCGAAACTTATTTTCAGAAAATCTCTGAATTAAGAGATAATTCTCCTAGATTGGAGATATGCAAATGTCACCCCTTTTGAAAAAATAAGCAGAGGTCAGTCATGCAATCAGTCTGACCTCGCATATCTGCAGCCTCATCAGAGAATCTTGAGAGAGGGAACTATTCACCATCTCATCGTGTAAAAACTAGTAAAAACTCTACTAGTAAAAACAACGCAACATGGTGTTGTTAAAATTAAATCCTACCTTATTAACCTGCTCACATTTAAACATCACAATGTTAGCAGACTAATCAGACAAAGGACTTCCGGTAGATGTAGCACAGATAGGCTCGCTAAATTTATGATAAGGTACCACATGAAAGACTGGCGATTAAACTACAAACACATGGAATAAATAGTAGAAGAGTACAATGGATAAGACAAAGAAAGCAAAGAGTCGTCCTAAATGGAAATGAATCTGACTGGAGAAATGTGTTAAGTCGTGTACCTCAAAGTTCCATTTCGGGCTAATCCTTTTTGTCAAATACATCAATGACATAGATGAGAACATTACAAACCACCTCATGAAATTTGCAGATGTATATACACACATTTCTCAGAAATTAGCTTATTTTATAGTGCATTAAGACGAAAAAAAGAGATCGCGTATAGCATCAAAAGAAATTGACGCTATGCTTATCTTGTTCATGAAAAAGAAGTACTCACTGAATGAGGACGAGGTTCACAACAAACAAACTGTCTCTGCAACCCATCCTCCGAATTGACAGTACGATTTAATACTAAGTGTAATAAGTACACTTTCTTACTGTCATAAACAGTGCATAATTGCACTTATGGGGCTGTTACATTTGCCCAACTCCCTCCCCCGATTTAATTCTCCTCGTTTTCTGTTAAGACAGTCAGAATTTTAGGATGAAGTTTTCAACTTCAGTAATAATAAAAATATGCAGATTGGATATGGCTAATGCTACGAACCATTTACAAGCCTGTTCGCTATTTATATATTTGCTTTATTGGCTGCAGTTGATTTTACGACATTTAACATGTGTAATACATACGATACAGTTTTAGTGAACCTAAATTTATGGTTACATTTGACGACTGACCATATCAGAAAATGTGCAGCAGTTTGTCACGAATTATTTGACAATTATATGAGCAATGAATGCTTATCAACCCGAAATATTGTGGATATCATGGATACAAGTAACAAAATTTGTACACAGCTGCACAATTTAGATACCGTCCAAATGAAGTGAAAGTGAGAGGTTTCAGGTCAAGTTCTCTCCTATGGAAGTCTGCCGTAATCTAAAATACCCATTCTAACCTATCATACCCAAACCTAGGCTTGATTTAAGCTAACAAAATAATCATCACATCCAGATATAGCCTAATCTAATCTAGCCTTAAATAATTAATGCTAACATAACCTAACCATATGTAAGTGCTTCATGCCGCTCAGGAGAGAAAACTATCTTGGGAAACGTCCAACGTTTTTTTGGTATAATTTAAGACGTTTTTAATTATGAATCATGCAAATAAAAATCGTGGATGAGCTATGCAGCACTGTTTAAGATTTCAACTTAAGATTCAACAGAGCAGAAGACGTTGTTAAACACATATGGCAAAATCTTACTGAAGCGACCATACGAGTCATAAATACTCATACTCCGCCCAAGTCAAACAGAAACAAGCAACACTTAGTGGGCCAGCCAGAGGCTTAGGGCCCGCGCAGGAATATCCCTGCCAAAAATAAAGCGCTGTGCTCTTCTGATACGGGTCCAGGGAGTGCTGTTCCACTTGAATACGCTAACAGATTACCACTGTCCTGGTTTTATAATGCTCATTATTCAGCATGTCTACATGCTTTAGGTGCGGTAAGAGTAAATAAGTCATTATCTTACTTGCTTTTACCGAACCTAAGGCATGTAGACATGGCCTTAGGATCGGTAAGAGTAAGTTAGATAATCAAGTTAATGACTCAGATAATTCTCAAGTTACTCCGGAAAATGTAGTCCTTTTTTTACATTATTTAACAAATATACAACAAATTAAACCTCAAAGTGCGATATTTCAGTCAAATTCTGTGAATTACTTTGAAGTGTGCGACGAGCTTACATAATATATAATAACTTATATGTAACTCAGAATACCTAGTGGTCTAACCTAACGCGTCCACAACGCTTAGGAAACCATTTCAAAATAGTATGAGAAAGTTGTGAAAGGAGGTGACTTGAGCAGATAAATTTTGTGCTAAAGAGCAACCTGGCATTACATATTCTGCAAGCATTGCTCAGACAACCATATATTACATGTATGTAATCCCAAATGAGCACTTAATGCTATTAGACCTAAGTGAATAAGTAAAACTTATAAGTAAATGAAAAAAATGAAATATAAGTAACACAGAAATCACAATAACCTGATGCATCAATGAACAAATCCACAAGGGCCGTGACGAGGATTCGAACCTGCGTCCGAGATCATTATAGAACTTCGGTTTCAACTCTTTTGACCATGTCGTAGCTCAGTCGATTAAGGCAGCGTCTGGGATGATCTGGGACGTAGGTTCGAATCCTCGTCACGGCCCTTGTGGATTTGTAAATACAAGTAAATTTGAGAAGTAAAACTTACTTGTGATATGAGCTATTCTTATCTGCCAGATGTTGATATTCGTAGACTTGACTGATGATTGTTCTTGATTTAAGGGCCACAAGGGCGGTGGGATGTGCCTTGTTATCTTGCAAGATAACATGCAAGGTCTTGCGACTATGTACACGTCTCTTGCCGGAAAATTTCTGCACCTTATGGCGGATTATGAAAAGATGGCGCCAAGGCGGGAGTCTTATATAGCACCATTAATGTTCCAAGATGTTCAAAAGGCGCTCTACACTGAGGATAATATGAGAACAAGAGCGTATAAGGCGAGCTATCAAAGGTATCTGATTCACTAAGGAGTCTTATGGCAGTACACTTAGATGCTGGTGAGCCTCTTGAGTGCCACTGTGAGGCGAGTGCCGGCACTCCACACTAGAGAACCAACTGGAAGACACTCCTTGAGACGCCAGAATAACTCCTTGAGACGCCAGAGTAACTCCTTGAGACCGCCAGAGTAACTCCTTGAGACGCCAGAGTAACTCTTTGAGACGCCAGAGTAACTCCTTGAGACGCCAGAGTAACTCCTTGAGACGCCAGAGTAACTCTTTGAGACGCCAGAGTAACTCCTTGAGACGCCAGAGTAACTCCTTGAGACGCCAGAGTAACTCTTTGAGACGCCAGAGTAACTCCTTGAGACGCCAGAGTAACTCTTTGAGACGCCAGAGTAACTCCTTGAGACGCCAGAGTAACTCCTTGAGACGCCAGAGTAACTCTTTGAGACGCCAGAGTAACTCCTTGAGACGCCAGAGTAACTCCAGACCGCCAGGATGGTGATGGCCTTCTCAAACTCTAGCTTAACCGGATAGATACGGCACAATAGCTTCTACTGACCTCTGGCAGAGCAGGAGCAAGCCGCCCACCACGCCCACAGGACACACTGGCCGCCCACCACGCCCAAAAGTCACACCAGCCGCCCACCACGCCCACGAGGACACACTGGCGCCCAACTCCCGCCCGAGCCGGCGACAGACACCATTTTCCCGCTCAAAATTCCAATCAGGAAACGGAAAATTTTTACAAACTTCTCTAAGACCTCAGGCGATACGTGGCAAGATGATGTATGCATCTAAGGCCGTTAAAGAGCAATTTATAGCAGTAGTATAGATAAAATAGTCATTTATCCCGGTGGTTGCAAAGTGAAGTTAGAGGCAATATTGAATCTGTTGATTGTTGCCACCAACGGAGCCTCATTTATTGTTCCCCTATACATCCTTTGCAGTATAAAATAAAGCTTCTTGCAATATAACTGCTATGTATGACAATATATTACACACTGGATGCAGTCATTTTAGCAATGGTTTATGTAATTTTTTGTATTAGATATTGTAGATTTATGTTAGGCTATACAGCTTTTATACTTTCATGTCAAATTTTTATTTGTCTCCTAAAGGCGAAATATAAATAATTCAACTATTTTAAATGCTTTATAATTAAAATAAATTATTTCCCATTTCATACAACATAAAATATAGTTCAAAATAGTTTAATTTACACAGTACGAAATCTATGTAATGTTCTAGTTTGTCCCCCTATCGTTGCCCACAGTTTCGTAAATTTAGATCACTATCCAGATACATATAGCCATTATGAGGGGTTTACAGACTAGGTCAATAGGTAGCTATAGGTTCACCTTATATCTCTCGGAATGGTTCGTTATACATGGGATGAGAATAGTCTGCACTAACAATCTTATGTAGACTGCCTTAATAACCACGTTTGGTGGATGAAATAATAACAAAGCTCTAGATATTTTATGTAATTCGGTCTAAAATTGTTCACGGCTGAGAATGAGCATGTTCAGAGGCTCAGTGATATTCGTTACTAATCATGAGTAACCACATATCCCAATTCAGTTTTAAGATTCAACGTCACATTGCCAGGTAGTTCTACTAATATCAGTACATATTTATAATTCTCAGGTCTACACATACATCAAACTCTTAATACTTACTTGGAGGGTTCTGAGAGTTCTACTCCCCGAACCCGGCCTCGATTTATGATAACTTGGTCCAACAGGCTGTTGCTTGGAGCGGCCTGCAGGCCCACATATCCACTACAGCCTGGTTGGTCCGGCACTTCTTGCAAGAACTTATCTAAGTACCTCCAAGTACCTAAGTAATCTTAAGTACTTATAGTGCTTCCTTCCCTTGAGTTTCAGTGATAGTTCCTATGTCTGACCCAAATTCTTTCAGTAGTGTGTTTTAACTGATAAAAAATTTAACAAAGCCCAGGTATCGTAATGTATATCATGATAGGTACTACCTATGATAAATATGCATATAATAAACTATACATATCATATATATATATAGCATGTCAATTATATGTATAGTTCATAAAATGGTATTTAAAATGATGTTATATTATTCATAGTATCTATTTACCAAGTTTAGTTATCAAATGCTAGAAAAGCTGAGTTACACAAGTTGCCTCTCCTATATCTATAGCTTTAGTGTAGCTAACTTAGTATGTGTAGAACTTAGTCAAGTGTTTAATCTTATACTAGAAATCTGTGCACATCTATTGTTTAGGGAAAACCATCTAGCACTGGCTGTAGTCGAGAGACCTAGACTAAAGGGTTAATACGAAGTAAAATGGTGGGCTTAAAATGGCTTCACTTCTACCTTCAGCTGTTTGAACACGATGTTTATTTTTTAAATTGTTGCTGGATATATATTACCCAGTACAGTAACTTAAGAAGCCAGGCAGCTTTAAGCACTATAACACATTAATATTCTGGTTTCTAGACATTGTATCATTAATTCTAAATGACAGTATGAGAGCATATTGGAGTACTTAGTACAGTAATACTAATTGACATGCTTTAATAATCTTATGCGCAAAAAGACAACATTTTCATGTAACACAGAATACCATTTGTATGTATCCTTTCTTGCTATATACTAGTACCAGATTCTGGTCCTCGCTCTGGTCAGCGACAGGCTCTGAGGGGTTGTAACCAGTTGATATACAGCTGGCATTCCAGGGAGTAAAAATTCATGTTTCATAGGTCATAATTCAATATTACAGGTTTGAACTCGCTAAGCTTATCACAATACAGGTTTCCACACACCCATACTCCTAGAGACTGCCCATTTGGTCAGCAGCAAACAGCTCCTACCAGAACAGTATCATCTGGACCCAACAGTGTGCCTCTGGGTTCTGCTGCTACTGGGTAAGCTCGACAAGCCATGCGATTGTGTCCCTTGTATGTCTGGTTAAATATTAATGTCTGTTACAGCTGGAGGGTCGGTGGTACCATGTCACTCGCTTTCCAACCCGTGACGAGCCCTTCGTTGCCTGCACCCGCTCCACTTATACATACACCGGTAAGTCGAAAATCCCACTTTAAATCTAACATTTTACTTTAACATTAGTTTCTACAACCCACTTTAAAAGAAGAAAGTTTTGTATTAGCGACTTTGCAATAATGTTCCACTGTAAATAATATAGTAATGACCTACCTTGTTTCTCTGGCACTATGGTTACTGCAGGTGTAATGAAGGATCTTGAGGCTTAAACATTAATGGGTGATGCTGTTTCTTCATATTTACACGGCTTTGCCAGTTACAGCACTTAAGGCACACATTTAAAATTATATTTAGCCATGGTGCAAAAAGATTTGTTTCTAAAAACCAATTGCTGTACTAATTTACCAAAATACATTTAAATACCTATATATAATTGTCATCTATTTCACATTATCACTAATTCCATAGAACCAAAAATAATTGTATCAGGACCTGAAACTAAACAGTACCAGCCTTCATATTGACTAAAATACAGTATGTATTAGTTTTAATTCTTTAACATTGTTAATACTGTACAGTATCTAAATCTCAGTTCTCATTACCGTATCTCAAATGATTATGCTAGCTTAATTATAAAGCTTGCTAAAATTACTGTGGTTATTACTGGCTTTGTTATAATGCTGGGCTTAACTGTAACATCACTTTATTCACAAATAATTGATATCTATCCACTTTACTTACATCAAAGTATATGTATAAACCAAAATTTCAGCCAAACCCACTGTACCTTGTTATAAATTAATTAATAAATAAAACTTTACAAACATCATTGTTCATTACACAGAGATCACACTAACATGATGCATCAAATGAACAAATGGATTTGTTCCCTTGTGGATTTGTTCATTGTTCATCACTTAATGTGCCGCTCTGCTTCAGATGGATACTTGGAAGTGGTGACAGAGGGACAAAACGCGGACGGTACCAGTGTCACGAAGTCGGGTGTCCTTGCCCAGCTGTCAGAGTCGCCTTCAGGAGCGTTCCAGCTTGATATTGATGGAAGTATGTACTCGTATATTTTTTTGTAAACATGCAAATAATTATCAAAAGAAAGCACAAAGCTGGGAAGGCTATGTAGCACTTGTGAACATGTAAATGATCAGCAAGAAATGTGTTTGACGAAAAGGGGTAGGATGTAGAAAATAGGAAGTTGCATAAGATGGGCGAAAAAAAATGCAAATACAGTACTATTGATGGGGTAAAAAATGCAGAATGGACTGAAGTCAAGATAAAATTGACAGGTGTCACTCTCTGGACTATGCAAAAGGTTGGCAAGAATACAAAATTGTTGCTTCATATATTTCAAAGAGGATGATCCTGGCAAGATGTAGATAAAAAACTGAGTTTATTAATTAAGATAATCAGATTGCAAGGCATGCCCCTCTATTAAACCAACTTTAATTCAGACTTTTTTGTTCACAGATGGTAAAAATTTGAACAATGATATTTTATATTTTTTCCCATAAAAGCTGAAAAATCACACCAATGGGATGTTCCTGAAAGTGCCTTACATTAGAGATAGGACTTACCTCCTGCATCAAGTAGGTACCCACGAGTTAGACAATTGTTGCGAGTTCCATTGTGTGGAAAGTCAGAAAATGGCTTAAGTGGACCTCCATAAGCCAATAAAACTTCCTGTCAACAACATCAGGAAGCAAGGTCAGTATGACCTTGTGCACACTTTTTTATTATTATTATTATTATTTTCTACCACAGACGTGGCCACACATTTACAATGCTAATCAGCATATACAGTATACATTTTCTTCTATCCTCCATGGACAGGGTGAAAGATTTGTCAAACATACAGTTCAGAGATTTATTGAACAACCACAGAAGGTGATCGTAGTGTACACGAGTGATATAGCTTAGTACACAAGCCAGATACATTTTGTATATATTTTTCCCTGCAACATTTGCCGGTTGTGTCCCAGTTTTGAGAAAAGTACGATACATCTTTTCTGCCCTCTATTCAGAGAAGAGGTATTGCTCCCCAGGCTCCGAAGTTTTCAAGTTCATACAAGACATGTGGGCCTCTGTATGAATGTACATTCATGCATGCATTAGGTATATCTAATGGCCAGAGTTTGTACTACTAGGCCTGGTAAGAAAAAAAAGAGTTTCCAGAGGGATTTTGCATGGATTCAAATATTTATTTAGAAATTAGTTCAATTTTAATATCAACAAACCATATATAGTGACTAACAAATTTAACTTTGATACACTTGATAAGGTGCCATGGTATAATAAAAATATTTCAGTCAATTTCCTATTACACAACTTGATAATGGTCCAGAACAGACTGAAAATCAGTAATACTTTATATTCAGGTTTGAGAGTCTAGTGTCTAATTATCAGCCATGTTATTGTGACTTCTTGTCTGCATATTTCAGTCCACTTATTTTAGTATCAAATTTAACATATTTATGCAACTTACATTAAAACTAAAATATTTAGTACTACATATTTTGTTTGAAAAATTAAGTTATTAGGCAGCTCTGTCTATTGGGCACAACAAATTACTGTACTGTATACATACTGTATATGGTTGGATACCACTTTGTATAATACTCTTGCTCCTTTTTTTGTACCATACATAATTATGCTATCATTGTGTTCTGATATCTGGCTATCTCTTCCTCTCTCTCTCTCTCACTTACACGTTCCTGCTGCTAGTGCCTCCCCTGAGTGTGTGGGTGGTGCACACCGACTACACAAACGTTGCGTGCCTCTACTCATGTTCAGAATTTCCTGGACTGCGAGCAGAATGGGCATGGGTGGTGGCTCGCTCGCCCCGCCCGCCACCTAAGCTGGTTGCTGGATGCAGGGCAAGACTCCGAAAACTCAAGATCAACGCTGCGAAGTTTAAACGAATACCTCAGGGTGCCAAATGTCGGTCCAATTAATACCTTACTTGGTACTCTGAAGCTCTCAACGCAGGAACCAGTCATGATTATCACTCTTTCCTCAGATGTGTAATATGTGCCTAAACTGCTACATATGCCATTCCTTAAACAGTACAGTATTCAAAACATGCTGTAAATTCTCTAAAGTTACATTCAAAAAGTACATTTTCTTTTAAGCTTATATTAATTATGACTGGTTCCATCTATTACACTAATATAAGAGTCAAATTACTGTACATTTTAAATAAACCTGTGTCACCAATTTTGTATTCATGTCCTTTTCTTTAAAGAAACTTATTAAAAATATTGTTGCATTCTTCAATTGATAACCAACAAATGATTTTAAATTTACCTTCCTTGCAGGTTTTCATACTTACACTGAAGGGCTAGAACTTCCGTTTTTTGTACACTGAAAACTCTAACCTTCAACTCTACTATCCCTTCATATTCCCTCTACTTCTTGCATTCCTGCCCATTGAATTTTTTTTTCAGTTTCTCTTCTTGCCCTGTGTCATTTCCTACTCTTAACCCCCACTCCAGCCCTCTACTCTTATCTCCCCCTCAACCCCCTTCAAAGTAGCTTCTCATTATTTCCACATAACCCAAAGACCAGTTACTGTATATGTAGGTGTTACAACAGAGCCTACAATTTTAATGCAAAATTCTCATTATATAAAGGGAAAAAGAGGCTAAAATTGTCAAATGTAGTTTTATATATATCAACAAGTGCTCCTTTACAGTACAACACTGAAAAATATAAGGCCGTGAAAGGATTAACATTAGTTTTTGTTCTCCTTAAGGAACTTTGTCATGAAGTCTGCCAGACGCTGGGTGTCAGCCTTGGTGATGGCATTGTAGAGAGAGGCTCGGATACCCCCAACGGACCTGTCCAAGAAAATAAAGTTTATTTCAAGAAATGATTAATATGATGATATTATATTTGTATAACAAGATATAGTTGGAAAAGTATCATGTCAGATTAAATAAACTAAGGATTTCTTGATGCTGATAAAAGGAAAGTGCCTTTCCTCGTGGGTAGTTTGCAGGTTCTCGCTTAGTTTGGTAGAACTGTAAGACTATCTTTTGTTCCATGCTCTACCTAGCATGATGGAAACAATAATATAATATGACAAAGAACACATGACAAATATGGACCAAAGAGCCAAAGCTCAACCTCCGCCAGCACAATAGGCGAGTACAAAGCTCAATTTCCCTCCTTCCCTCCTGAAAAAAAAAAATTAATTGCAGTGCAGGTATTAATATACTTTAACACTGATCTGGTATCATATGACTTTGCATATGTATTAATTAATGGCACCAACCCATGAAGTGCCGAGAAAACATGCAAACTGGGATATTACTATGTATCTGGAATACATGCAGGGATCTTTAACAGTAGTTAGCAGCCTGGATGTAAACAGGCACTGTGAGTTAGGTGCCTTGGATGCTGGTCACATCCAGGGAAAGATCAGTCATTGGCCCTGGAACACCGATAAACTTAACAGGCTCCATCCCCCAACAATACAATGGCAAACCACATACAGGTTCGTGGAATATACACAGGTGCAACCACATACAGGTTCGTGGAATATACACAGGTGCCCCATGTACACAATTAATGGAAAATGCACAGGTTCCTGGATATATGTACTCGAAATGAATGTGTCTGAGGATACATATAGAATGCAGATGTCCTGGAAACATGCAAGTCCTCGGGCTTCATGCGGGTGCCCAGTACACATGCAAGTCCTCGGGCTTCATGCGGGTGCCCAGTACACATGCAAGTCCTCGGGCTTCATGCGGGTGCCCAGTACACATGCAAGTCCTCAGACTTCATGCGGGTGCCCAGTACACATGCAAGTCCTCAGACTTCATGCGGGTGCCCAGTATACATGCAAGTCCTTGGGCTTCATGCGGGTGCCCAGTACACATGCAAAGTCCTCGGGCTTCATGCGGGTAACCAGTACACATGCAGTGCCATGTATACATGTAAGTACTGTACTGTACCTGAGATACTTTCAGGTGCCCAGGAAAAAATCCTTTAGGATCCAAGATTCCATTAGGCTTTATTGATGAGATGCATTCATTATTCATCATAAACCCATCTTCAGGACAATAGTGGAAGGGCGATGCAGATTCATAACAGATCAGGAACTAGACCTCTGCATTTTTTTGGCCAAGCAAATAACGGAAGCATCGAAATATTTCTTACAAGCAAAGGTTAGGAAATTTGGCGATCATGACGTGAGGTGGCACAATTAAAAAATTTTTGCATTAGGTATAAAAATAAAGCATTAGTGCAGCAAGCTAAGAACTGTGTCAACTGGAGAATTCTTCTGAATTAGTAATAATTGCATGAGACTTGGGGGAAAAAACCTAAGCTTGTTTCTAACCAAATCTGAAATATTAAGTAAGTAATTATAAACAGAAGGCACCAAACCGGGAAGGCTATGTAGCACCATCAAATGTGCGGAATAATCAGAGGGCGCTAAATATCACCAAGGATGCCAATACGAGAACAAAAACGCATAAGGCGAACAATATCAAAAGTATCCGAGTCACCAAGAATTCTATTGAGGGAAAGGTGACCGCGAGGGGCGGTCGGAAAGCAAGACACATGCTCGTCCTGGAAGTCAGGACATTCAATATTAAGTGAAAGCAAATGTTGGGAAGACTGGGAGTTTATACCTGTGGCCCTTAAGGGAGAGAAGGCCGAGCTGGGCTGCTTCATCCAGGAATTTCTTCTCCAGTTCCTCACTGCCACCGCCCATGCCCACACGAAACACCACATTCATCCTGGATCTGCAGTAGTTATAAAGAGTAATGCTCAAATTCTGAATAAACTGAGTGTAGAGAGGAATTTAATAGAGCAGGAGCAGCCCAGCAATGTTTTGGTAATCTAACCAATTCAGTTGGATTATTTTAATTTTTATTAAATTTGTGGGAACTTTTTTGAGCAGTAATTTTCATATGACACTTTTCTTTTACAAAAGAAATATAAATACAGTAATATAATTTCTATATTATATAGCATTTTACTGTATAATTCAATATATTTGCCTCTCAATTCTAACAAATAACCATTCCAGTAAACCTTGTATAACTGTAGCACAATGTCATCAGTTGGTACATTAGAAGTACCGTACTGTATCACGCACCTGAATGAGGTTCAACACGTCACCTATGTCTCCCAGCAGATAAATTGCAGACTTTATTGCCCAATTTTTAATATAATTATAGCACTTAGCCCGCAACCCAATCTACAAATATAAACACAGTACTGTAATATGCTTTATTTACTTGAATTTACCTGGGGGCTACTAACACTAGTGGCCTCGACGAGGACAGGAAGCCGGCAGCTTGTCAAAGGTCCCCACATTTGTCCTGATTTTTTTCAAGCTGGATTTTGAAGTTCAGGGTTTTGACATTAATGGCTTCGGCATTTATTAGGCCTAGGAAAGTTAGGTAAGGTTTAATTTTCTTGGCAACATCAGTACAAAAACTTTTCTGGATTGTCCCGATTCAACAGTACCGATTTCTACATTCTAACTGCCTTTTATGTCAATATATGTACGATGGTGCTCATCATTACTATAAGTACTAGCTAAACAGGAGGATGGGCTGGGGTTGCATAATAACTAAGAAAAATCATCAATAAACGATCGGCTGACCTGTTGATAGGGTCAATGCTGTTACTGTAGAAGCCACGGGACTCATCAACGATGGAGTAGATCAGCTTACTTTTTTGGAGTGCTCTCTTCTCCATTTCTGCCACACCACCTTCTTCCTTAACCCAGATCAGCACCTCCCCAAGCACGTGGATTCTGAAATAATTTAGGTATTGTACACACTTTAAGTACTGTATTCACACGAGAGTTTAGACAACATTCCAATATCCACACAAATGTTTGAAAGAAGAAATTCTTGTCACTGCTTCAAGTAAAGCAGTGAAGAGAATGAATTAGGAGATATCCCCATAACATTCAATATAATCAGCAAAGACATTGACAAACTGAAAGATTCAAATGCCACAGGTGTGGACAGAATTCAATCCAAAGTAGTTAAGGAACTAGCATCTGAACTATGTCTATCACTGAAATGTTTTTTTAAGAAAATCTCTGGAGTAAGGTATAGTGCCCCTAGACTGGAAATATACAATTAAAAAAAATGGCAGAAATGGCAAAAAGATTTTTTCACTTTCAAAAATGGCAGGTGGAAGTTAGCAGAAGAAACCATGCAATCAGCCTGACCTCTCATATCTAAAATGGCTTAAAAATCCACTCCTGCACTAGTACTAAAGGAACATACTTACACATAACATTTCCAAATATAATTAGGACACTTAGAAGCCTATACAAGAAATTCAGAACATTATATACAGTTTATGTCAGGCCAGTCCTAGACTATGTAATGCCAGTATGCAATTCCAACCTTGTATAGAACAAGTAAATTCATTATGAGACTACGGTAGTACCAGAGTTGTTACAAGTGCAAATTAAGAGAACAATCCTAACACTAGAAAAAGAAAGTGCTCCATCACAGATGATAAGATTACAACAGACAAGATAATGAGAGGAAAAGATAAAGTGAAAAGTCTCTCTCTCTCAGAAAAGTGAAGGCAAAACAAGGGGACAGTATTCAACTAAAAATAAAAAAAATGTAATGAAATACAGTGTGTACTTATATTCTGTGAGTGGTAAACAAATAGAATATGCCTGAAAGAGCAAGTATAACAGGATTAGCATGAAGGGAAGGGCAAAAGCACCATTATTAATAAATGGGAGGCAGAGCCCTAGAGTAAGAACTTGCTGTCTTTAGACAATTAAGTAAGCACTTCTGTTGGCTCTGAACTCCATAATGCCTACACAAGTCACGTGAAACGTCACAAGTCACGTTTTTATGACTATAAAATAACACTTCCATGTCCCTATCCTAACTTACGCAAATGATGGTGGCGTGTTGTAAATTGATTTATTCTTTGCCATAATTGTGTAATCAAAAATAGTTGGGCATATAGGCTGAGAGTTTCCTAGAAGGTCATCTCTAATGATGACAAGAGTCACACCTGCACACCCAATGTTCTTCTGGGCACCTCCATAAATAAGTCCAAACTGAAAAATAAGTAGAGTACAGTATGTCACAAATAACCTTTAACTTTTAATGTGACTAAAGTATTTACTATACATACATTGTAGCATTAATTTAAAAAAAATTTGCTTCAGCTAATAATTTGCTCAAATTTTATGAATTTGGAAAAATTATATACAGTATAGTATACTGTATATTTTACTGTAAACATCAACACACGTGAAGCAACAAGCGGACTAACTTACAGTAATGAGAGACGACTGTAGCCCTGCTGGCATAAATAAAGTTTTATTCAAATAATGGACAACGGAATGAAAATTCACGGGCTGGGATTCAACAGGTGGTTTTCCAGAGTGAATGGTAGGTGGCAAGTGGCTGCTAATGGCTTTGTCAAAATGTGCCATTTGCACACGAAAACCATAAAAATAACCCATTTTAATATTAAACAATCAATAATAAATATGCCTGAGAAATGAGCATCTACAGCGCTTGTAATGGATAGAGGATCGCCAAGACGTTAAAATTAAAAGGACTAGGGCTTTGTCCACGTTATATTTGATGGTAGTTTTCATGGGGAAGTCTTCCATGCACATGACTGGAGCATTAACAGTGGATTAACAGTGACTGCTGACAAAAGAGTGCCAAATACTGTACTGTATTTCATATTTGGCTATTTAAAAGGCAATAAATGAATACAGCTTTTTTTTCCAGGCTGCATGTTTACCCTTGATTATGTGGCTGCACTCTGGCTCCACCACGGAACAGTCCGTTAAAAATGTCACGAGGATGAAGGGATGGATGTGATTACCACACCTAAAATAGTAACAGTAACAACAAGGATCTAATAACTGTATGCATGTTATCACAGGGAATCATAGCAAGGAACTTAAACAACTTGCAGAAAATCAAACATTTCCCTTAATTCTAAATTACGATATTATCTGAACAGCACATGCTTTTGTACTTGTCTAATATTCTGCCAGTGCCGGACTTTGTACAATGTTATCATCCTTAACAAAGCACTCTTGGATCCTGCCATGATTCTGCCTAGACATGACAAGCCATAAATACTCTAAGGGTCTACTTATGCATGACCAAGCATTCATTGATGTTGATTATCAGCTTGCAGACACACTGCAGCCTTCAGCTATATGCTTTTCTGGACTTGAGCCTGTTTTACAATGGGTTATATTTTGAAGGCTGACCCAATACATTTTGAACTGTTGAATAGACTTTTTATATTAAAAAGAAAAGTTTTATACATATTCCATAAAATTACAAACTGGAAAATATTGCATTGTCATTGAGGTAGTCTTTAGTGAAAAGTATTTCAGCCCTCAGCAAAATAGTCTCAAATGTGCATAACCTACCTTTGACACGTCAACGGGTTTGCTGAAGTAGTTGGAGGACATGTCGCACACAAGTGGCACTCCTTCTGGCACTTCAGGCACACTGTGGAACTCCACACCTGTCACGAGGAAACTGGGATTCACCTTTGGACAAGGAAAATTAATAATGATGCATTCCCATGAAGTGTAGCTTAGAAGCAGAAGGCACAAACTCTGATGGTCTAAACTTTAAGTGAAAGGAAACATACCAAATACAGTACCAACATACAGAAAATCTTTTTCCATCTCTCCCATGGATATGTTGAGGCACATATGTTATGCTTTCTGGTTTTGCATTGTTAAGAATGAGATAGGAAGTTTTTAGCTTAACAACATCTCCCTAAGCCACCAACTGGACTAAACATGAAACAGAACCATAATTAGTTAAAATTTTAATGTTAAAATTAATACTGTATATATAATGCCTGAGTAATGTTACTGGGCATAAAATAGGACTAAACATTGACTACATAATCCTAATACTGGAGAGCAAAAGGTCAGAAAAGATCATCTTTTCTTTTGTCAATGAATTTGTACTATTTTTGCCTTCATTTCTAAATACTGTAGTAAATAACTATGCTTTCCATGTTAACATTTAAGATTCAATACCATTGAGTGGCTGAAAGTGGATTATATCTGGCACATTAATGCAGATCTTGTACTGAGGCAGATCTTTTACTTCAGCTTAAGGTGGTTTGTGAAACTCAAGTCAAGTGACGGCTCGTTAAAATTCACTTTCTTATCGCATGTTATTTGTTTAGGGGTTCCAGTGTGCCTTAAATTATAAATACAGTAACTATACCTTAAATATATATTATGTAATGATTTCCAGAAAACTTTGAATAAACCAGTGCAGTAATATATGCACCGTATATAGAGTACACTTACATACCTTCGATAGTCTCGTTTGCACAGTAGTAGAAGTAGGAAGCATCTGGATCCAGCGTCCAGGAGGACCGGTCTGGGACACCTGTGTAACGCTCCCTCTTGGGCACCACCTGGTTCACTTTTCCATACTTGGCAGCCTCCTGTGCTGCCTTAGATGACCATGACCCTGCAACATAAACGGCACTGTACTAAAGTTAAAGAAGATGGTAAATTTATCTGAATTTATCCGAGGGCCACCATTTCTCTAGTGGTCTCGACAAGGGCAGGAAATCAGCAGCTTCTCAGAAGTCTAACCCCTCCCCCCTTTTCCTGATGATTTTATCCAGCTGGGTACAATTTTATTATATTCTTCATCTTTATTCTCAAATTTCAAGCTCATCGTCTATCTTTGCTTCACGTTTGTTAACTCGCCCTTGGCCATCATAACTGAACATCACTACCACTATTTGTATGGAAAGTCTCCCTCTGTAAATCTGCCCATCTCTTCTTTCATGCTCTCTCCTTCTGTAACAAATTCTTCCCTCAAATTCCCATCATCTCCCACCTCTTATAGCTGTCTTTCCCCCGCATCTTTCTGCAAATCACTATTTTTCCTCATTCTCCCATACTGTAAATTTTTTGCTAATTCTTCCCCCATCCCTTCTCAGTTTCTTCCCCTGCTACTCACCTGTAACTATATAGTCAGCCTTGCCTGTCCGTGAGATGAGGTTAAGTGGGACTGCTGCAAATTGACCACAACCTCCACCCTGCATAAATAGCACCTTGTAGTTGTCCGGTATACACCTGCAGAGATGCCATACTATTTAGACTCTGGGTGAGCATTTAAGTACCTCAAATTAGAATATTAATATTTAAGTGCACTTACATTAATTCTCTGATGATGGCCTCGGTTGCATTCAAGAAGACAGCGAACTCCTTGGAGCGGTGTGAGAGTTCCATAAGGCTGACACCGGTGGTGCCATACTGCACCAGCTGCTCCTGCACTCGTTCCAGTACCTGTGACCGACACAACACTTAATTTGACATGATATGGGTGTTGGTATATTTATGAACTTCCAATGTTTGCTGGTTAAATCATAAAATTGTTGGAAAGTAGTTGCATCATCCCTCAAGTAGGTGGTGGCAATTGTCAGGTGCTCGCCTAATTGCATTTGTAGGAGTTGAGTACTGGTCCTATTGAGTATCCTCTTTGGTCCTACTTCTCAACATTCAATCAACTTGTGTAAAGGTCCCTGAGCCTTTTGGGCTGTCATACCTACATTTCAAGCCGGGTATGGATTTATTACACTACACCAAATTACTACTGTATACCTGAATTTACCCGAGGGGCCACTATGTATCTACCTAGTGGCCTTGGCAAGTACAGTACACAGGAAGGTGGTAATTTCTTGCAGGTCCCATTTTTTCTGAGGATTTCGAATTTCAGTAATGTCTTGGCAATTGCAAGTGCATTCAATTTTGTACAATTTTGTTTTCACTTAAAATACATACTGTATTTTAAGTGAAAACATTTCTATTATTTTATGTAGCTAACTTAGGTGCTTAAGTATTATGCTGTCTCCTTTTT
Organism: Procambarus clarkii; assembly: GCF_040958095.1. Classification (NCBI taxonomy): domain Eukaryota; kingdom Metazoa; phylum Arthropoda; class Malacostraca; order Decapoda; family Cambaridae; genus Procambarus; species Procambarus clarkii. Next base: position 14,009,771 of record NC_091239.1, on the reverse strand, counting down.
CCATGTACCACCACTTTCAAATAGTGTTCTTGTCTGTCGTGTATTGTATTTTCCCGAGACTTTTCTATAGGGTAATCATGTCTCCCGACTCCTCTCTTTCTATTGCCATGTGAAATGATGTTTAATTTCTTAAGTTTTGCTTTGTAACCTATACCTTATGGCTCTAGGATTAATCTGGTGGCTGAACTATTCTCATCATTCTTGAGACTATTCTTTAGTTCTTGTTGGAAACCAGTGTACAGTACTTTTAAATTTTGGTTTTATGCGTCAATGTATGAATTACATGCCAATGCTGCGTACTCCAGTATAGGTCTATCACTAGACCAATACTGAAATACTGTAATGACCAACATAATTTTATGTTTAGAAATAAAGCCCTGGTTTGTTTCTGAACAATATTCATATGTTTGCCAGCGTACCATATGCTGCTGATGTTACCCTGTTTATGTATGCCTCTGGAGATAATGTTGGAATTATATCCACCCCTAAATCTTTTTCTTCCCCCAACTCCTGTAGTTGCCTTCCCTTTATGATGTACAGTAGATACCTTCTGGTCTCCTTTCTTCCTTTCCCATCTTTATTACCTTGCACTTGTTGGAATTGAATTCTAGCATCCATTCATTTGCCCACTCCTGTAATGTCAAAGTCATTCTGCATCCTTTTGCAGTACATCAAGTTTAACATGCCACAGTAGGTTTGCGTTGTCTGTAAACATTGACATGTATGAGCTCACTCACTTTAGTTGGTCATTCACAATAATTAGGAACAGTAGAGCTCCCAGGACTGACCCTTGGGGAACTCCACTTCTTACCCTCCTCCAACTTGAAACTTCATATCTGACTATTTTCTATCCTCAGGTAGTCCCTTACCCAGTGCCTTCTCAGTTATACCTGCTTGCTTCTCCATCTTGAGGACCAGCCTTTCATGAGGAGCATTATCAAATGTTTTTTGACAGTCTAGGAAAAGTACAGTACTGTCTACCCAGCATTCATTTTCCTGTTTGATTTTAGCAACCTTGGCATAGATCTCTTATCAAGTTTATCAGGCACGACTTTCCTCTTCTAATCCATGTTGCCTATTTGTTACAAAGTTTATCTTCTCAAAGTGTTCAATTATTCTCAAGTTGGTTATTTTCTCCATCACTCTACACAGAATATTTGTCAGTGACACTAGTCTGTAATTTGGTGTCGCCTGTCTGTACCCCTTTTTGAATATTGTGACAACGTTTGCCTTTTTCCAAAATCCAGGGCAGTTTCCAGTCTCAAGTATTTTATTGAAAAGTTTAGTTAGCAGGTGACAAAGTACCTTTGCAGTCTTCTTCAATAGCCATAATACTAAATTTGGTTCTACTGATTATGCTGCATCTAATTCTTCCAAGTACAGTATTTCTTAATCTCCTCCACAGGGACTATGATGTATTCAGTGTTGCCTCTGGACTTTCATCTTTTAACTCTAAGTCTCCATGCTGGTTATTTTGTCAAGATCCCATGGATTTTGTTTTTTGTTTTTTAAGAGTGTCGCCAGCATTATTAGTGATCTGGAAGCGATCTGATCTGTGATCTGGATCTGGACCCATGATGGAAGTAATTATCAAATGAAGGCACTAAGTCGGGGAGACTATGTAGCAATCCACAAGGGAAGGAGGGGGATAATTTACGTGAAGACTGGGTACTAGAACCTATTTGGTTATCCATCTATTGGACCCCAATTACTGCTGCATGTAGAACCTATTTGGTTATCCATCTATTGGACCCCAATTACTGCTGCATGTAGAACCTATTTGGTTATCCATCTATTGGACCCAATTACTGCTGCACGTACAGAAGCAGTGTCAACATCGGGATCATTAACCCCATTAGACTAGTTTGATACGCTTGGCCAACCTCTAACCTCCAACATGTAAACCATACCAGACGCCAAACTCCCAAGGCCAAACGTCAGCCCTGCCGCTGGGATATTTTCTGGGGCCACCTGAATTTATTAAAATTTTACTATACAAAATAATTTTGATATGAATAACATTTTTAGTGCGCGCTTCCCTGCAAGTCACAACTGGAGAAGGGAAAGGAAGCCGTATGGCATTGGTCTATTGGTGTAGTATTGTTTAACCTTTATAAGGTTGACCCAATCTCATGCGAAGAAAATAACATTGAGTATTTTTTTTGTAGCGTTGTGTGCAATGCGTGTGAAAAATTTAGTGATAAGTTATTATTAGAAAGTGGCTGATTAAGTGTACTAGTGCCTCTGCAAGAATGTACTACTCGCCCACCAACATATGTACTCTTAACAACCCATAGTATCTTCTTATATATTTATTTTATTTATTAATTTACATCAATGGAGTAACACCTCTTCCTCTGAGGCTACCAAGCAAGTGCGCAGCAGCACAGGCACCTCACAGCCCGTCCACCCCAGAACTGACTCCATCACTGCCAACCCTCCAGTCCTCCTCCACCTCCCTTCCTCCCACGATGGAGATTGTTGCCATGTTGCTGCAGATGCCCCCCCCCCATCCATCCACCCAGACATTCCTCCTCCATCCATCCACCCATCTCTCGTCCTCCCATTACAGCCACCCATCTCTCGTCCTCCCATTACAGCCACCCATCTCTCGTCCTCCCATTACAGCCACCCATCTCTCGTCCTCCCATTACAGCCACCCATCTCTCGTCCTCCCATTACAGCCACCCATCTCTCGTCCTCCCATTACAGCCACCCATCTCTCGTCCTCCCATTACAGCCACCCATCTCTCGTCCTCCCATTACAGCCACCCATCTCTCGTCCTCCCATTACAGCCACCCATCTCTCGTCCTCCCATTACAGCCACCCATCTCTCGTCCTCCCATTACAGCCACCCATCTCTCGTCCTCCCATTACAGCCACCCATCTCTCGTCCTCCCATTACAGCCACCCATCTCTCATCCTCCCATTACAGCCACCCATCTCTCATCCTCCCATTACAGCCACCCATCTCTCATCCTCCCATTACAGCCACCCATCTCTCATCCTCCCATTACAGCCACCCATCTCTCATCCTCCCATTACAGCCACCCATCTCTCATCCTCCCATTACAGCCACCCATCTCTCATCCTCCCATTACAGCCACCCATCTCTCATCCTCCCATTACAGCCACCCATCTCTCATCCTCCCATTACAGCCACCCATCTCTCATCCTCCCATTACAGCCACCCATCTCTCATCCTCCCATTACAGCCACCCATCTCTCATCCTCCCATTACAGCCACCCATCTCTCATCCTCCCATTACAACCACCCATCTCTCATCCTCCCATTACAACCACCCATCTCTCATCCTCCCATTACAACCACCCATCTCTCATCCTCCCATTACAGCCACCCATCTCTCATCCTCCCATTACAGCCACCCATCTCTCATCCTATTACAGCCACCCATCTCTCATCCTCCCATTACAGCCACCCATCTCTCATCCTCCCATTACAGCCACCCATCTCTCATCCTCCCATTACAGCCACCCATCTCTCATCCTCCCATTACAGCCACCCATCTCTCATCCTCCCATTACAGCCACCCATCTCTCATCCTCCCATTACAGCCACCCATCTCTCATCCTCCCATTACAGCCACCCATCTCTCATCCTCCCATTACAGCCACCCATCTCTCATCCTCCCATTACAGCCACCCATCTCTCATCCTCCCATTACAACCACCCATCTCTCATCCTCCCATTACAACCACCCATCTCTCATCCTCCCATTACAACCACCCATCTCTCATCCTCCCATTACAGCCACCCATCTCTCATCCTCCCATTACAGCCACCCATCTCTCATCCTATTACAGCCACCCATCTCTCATCCTCCCATTACAGCCACCCATCTCTCATCCTCCCATTACAGCCACCCATCTCTCATCCTCCCATTACAGCCACCCATCTCTCATCCTCCCATTACAGCCACCCATCTCTCATCCTCCCATTACAGCCACCCATCTCTCATCCTCCCATTACAGCCACCCATCTCTCATCCTGTTACAGCCACCCATCTCTCCCATTACAGCCACCCATCTCTCATCCTCCTATTACAGCCACCCATCTCATCTTCCCATTACAGCCACCCATCTCTCATCTTCCCATTACAGCCACCCATCTCTCATCTTCCCATTACAGCCACCCATCTCTCATCCTCCTATTACAGCCACCCATCTCTCGTCCTCCCATTACAGCCACCCATCTCTCATCCTCCTATTTCAGCCACCCATCTCTCATCTTCCCATTACAGCCACCCATCTCTCATCCTCCTATTACAGCCACCCATCTCTCATCTTCCCATTACAGCCACCCATCTCTCATCCTCCTATTACAGCCACCCATCTCTCATCCCATTACAGTCACCCATCTCTCATCCTCCTATTACAGCCACCCATCTCTCATCCCATTACAGTCACCCATTTCTCATCCTCCTATTACAGCCACCCATCCATCCCTCTCTCCTCCTCACACTACTATGCAACCGAACCATATCATCAATGATTCATCCATCTGGGTGAGCAGACTCATGTAGACATGACTTCATGTTGACTTCTAGTCAGCAAAACTATTTCACAGGCCCTGCGTCATTATGTAGTGGAGGGTACGAGGATAACATATCCAAGATGATGTATCTCAATTGTGAATTACTGTCTGAATTAGATCCTTGGCAAGTATGTTGGTGTTTGTTGAAGAAGATGGTATATGGAGTGTAAGATGGGATTGCCTGCAAGGAATATTTACTTATAAACAATATTACACTAGGTATATACACTACAACATTTACATACTAGTTATTTCATTTGTTTATATAGCCACTAATCACATATGACCATTGTAACTAACTACAAAACTGTAATTGGACTTTTACCATTAAAATATGATCACAAATTTGAGGCAAATGAAAACTATATATAGTTCCTTGAACATGTATAATGCTTAGCGTTTCTACTATCATTCACAGGCTGTGTATAGAGTTTATATGATATCATGAATGGGTTTTAACACTGATATGCATAATGAATGTCACTAACCACATCGGGGATTTTGGCGGGTCCAGGAGAGAAGTAACTGATAGGCTGAGCCATGACTGTATGCGTCCTCCTCTTCTGACTGTTGTAACCTGACTGGCTGGGTCCCGGGGTCGACTCACTAACTTTCGACTGGACAACTTACCCAGTGAACAATACATAACAGTTTACATCAGTCATATGTGTTCTAGAAAATATTTGTCAACTGATACATACTATTTATGTACATTTCTGTTTTATGTGTCAAGTTTAAATTTGTTTGATTTATTTCTTCTTATGTACATTCTTGCCTAGATGCAGTTAACGGTGGGTGATGCGCGGTGATCATTACACGAAACGTTGTGAAAATTTTTACACTCTGGCTAGTCCACACGCCACTGTTGCCAACTAAATTAAAATATTAACACAATATGGTTCTTCGCTCAATCATTATTACCAAAATCTCTCATGAAAAAAATATAACGCACATCTGTACTAGCATAAAATGCTCAAAATTGTCGCGTAGACCGAACGACATCTTCCCACACTTCTTACCTACGAAATACTGGTAGAAAAAAACTATATCAGTGGAGATGTGGCAATCTAATGCTGGCTGGTGTATTATTGTATTAACAAAACTATACAACAGTGTCCTGCTACCCCCATTATGTATGAGGGATTGTAGAGTATAGATGCAGCGAGTAATGGGCTCCATTAACACATGTCATAGTAGCAATGTTTTAAGCGTGTGTGTAAATCTGTAAATTTTGCCCCTAAGGGTGAGTTTGCTAGGCAGCGTCACTCATCCTCTGAGTGAACATACCAGCATAGTGACAGTACTAGGCAGCGTCACTCACCCTCTGAGTGAACATACCAGCATAGTGACAGTACTAGGCAGCGTCACTCACCCTCTGAGTGAACATCCCAGCATAGTGACAGTACTAGGCAGCGTCACTCATGCTCCGAGTGAATATATCATCATAGTATAGTCTACATTCAATGGGTTACAATGTATTATGAAGTTCAGTCCTCGTGGCGCAGTGGGAAAACACTCGCCCGGCGCTTCACCAGCGATTTTGCCCGGGTTAGTATCCTGGCCGCTGAAGGAAGGAATTTACAGGGGACAGCACTAAGCCATTACAACTATATAACACTGGGACGGGATCAGGATAAGGATTTGGGACGGGACGGGAGAAAGGAATGGTGGCCCAACCACTTGGACAGTCGAGGATTGAACGCCGACCTGCATGAAGCAAGACCGTCGCTCTACCGTCCAGCCCAAGTGGTAGGGCCGGGGAGGAGTGACTGGGTGCCAATCCTTAACTGTACGCCTCTGTTCACCCAGCAGTGAATAGGTACCTGGTTGTTAAACGATTTGGCGGGTCGTATTCCGGGGAAAATTAAGATTAATGACCTGCCCGGAACGCTGTGCATGCTAGTGGCTTAACAAGAATGTAAGAACTCTTGTATATATAAATACAAAAAATACTAGGTGTGGGGGTTCAGTTACCACTCAGCTGGGGTTCATTTAGCTACTGGAGACATTCCCTTAAACCTATGTTGATGGAGTGTAGTCAATAATCTGTACCATTAAGACAGCTAACTACTCGTCTCCTGCGCACCGTTCTTGTGCCAGGTAAGTCCACTACGGGCTCACCATAGCCTGTACTACTTGCCCCACTCCTGTGCCAGGTAAGTCCACTACGGGCTCACCATAGCCTGTACTACTTGCCCCACTCCTGTGCCAGGTAAGTCCACTACGGGCTCACCATAGCCCGTGCTATTTGGAACTTGTTCCAAATAGCTGAATCTATAACAACAACATCGTCTCCTGATAATTTGTGGCGTTAGTATGAAACTTCACATCTTTAGGCCCCAGTTTCCGGTTTAACAACACCAAATTCCCCGTCGGATACTACTTGCTGCATATATCCGGTAATATCTGATATTTTTTTTTTATTTTTGAGATATATACAAGAGTTGTTACATTCTTGTAGAGCCACTAGTACGCGTAGCGTTTCGGGCAGGTCCCTGGAATACGATCCCCTGCCGCGAAGAATCGTTTTTTCATCCAAGTACACATTTTACTGTTGCGTTAAACAGAGGCTACAGTTAAGGATTTGCGCCCAGTAAATCCTCCCCGGCCAGGATACGAACCCATGACATAGCGCTCGCGGAACGCCAGGCGAGTGTCTTACCACTACACCACGGAGACTGCAGTCTTTCACTATTTTAGTCTTACAACTCACGATTAAGAGACAATCAGTTAAATTTTTATATATATAGATGACTCTTGATCTTACCTGGACCGTCCTCGGCGCCTCGTTCCTCACTGACCCTGAGAAGGTTCAATATACTTCATATAACTATATACTTCATACAAGTCTCCGTGGCGTAGTGGTTAAGACGCTCGCCTAGCGTTCCGCGAGTGCTTTGTCCTGGGTTCGTTTCTGTTCGATTTACTGGGCGCAAATCCTTAACTGTAGCCTCTGTTTAACACAACAGTAAAATTCTTGGTTGTTAAACGATTCTTCGCGGGGATCGTATTCCAGGGAACATAGGATTAAGGACTTGCCCGAAACGCTACGCGTACTAGTGGCTGTACAAGAAGGTAAGAACTATTGAATAAATAAATAAATATTACCCTCAGCACTCATAGCTCTGATTGCAAGTCTGTCACTCGTAGCCTAATGTGTGAAAGTCTGTCACTCGTAGCCTAATGTGTGAAAGTCTGTCACTCGTTGCCTAATGTGTGAAAGTCTGTCACTCGTAGCCTAATGTGTGAAAGTCTGTCACTCGTAGCCTAATATGTGCATTTGTCACTCGTAGTATAATGTGCAACAGACTGTCACTCGTAGCATAAAGTGGAAGGCTATGCTAAAATCACTAGGACGAGACCTGGAAGTGCGTTGGGTAACTAGTTAAGCAACTACTATAAACTGTAGTTTTATAGTAGAAGACTTAATCGAAGAATACATTACAGAAAATTCACGATTTTTTTTAATGATGTTAGAAACGTTTTTTGTTTTCTATTGGCCTTTATGTAACATGTATAATAATATTTTAACTCATTTATGTTAGGTTCTAATTATAGAGTGGAAATTATGTCATATCCGCCTTAAGGAAAGTGACCAGTACACTCCTGTATTGGTAACAGTCACTGCTTGTTTCCGGTTCTTATAAATGTCCATAGAGGTGTGGCTCTTCTTGCATGATAGTATGATGATAAATGTAATTACTGGTGTCGATTTCACTTTGCCTCACATCTATGGACCATCCAATATAATCAGCAGACTTCTAGATGTTACTGCTGCTCGGCTTAGACTCGGTTACAAGTATCTCTGGGAATTCTCATTATCTGCTGATGTAGACCTGACCAAATGTAAACTATGTCAACAAAATTATTCGCACACCCTCCGTCACTATGTGATGGAGTGAGAAAAGATACGTGAATTCAGAGACAATTCTATAACAAATGTTCAAATTATGTGTAGGATCTGCTACCAGAAATCTTAACTCAAATGTCCCTAGTTAGTAAGTGATTGTAACCTATCCACCGCTGCCCACTGGATGGGGGGCGGTGTGCAGGACAAACATATCAATTGGTAGTGTTGTTATAGATTCAGCTACTCGGAACAAGTTCCAAGTAGCACGGGTTATGGTGAGCCCGTAACTTACCTGGCACAGGAGCGGGGCAAGTAGCACGGAGACGCAAACTATCAAAACTATTAAGGCAGTGTCTGGGATGCTCCTGGACGCAGGTTCGAATCCTCGTCACAGCCCTTGTGGATTTGTTTATCAGGGTGCTTGTTGACCCGGCGAATGGCGCGGGCCTGAATGCCGACACCAGATGTCCTGGGATCTGGGGTCCTGTGGTGTAGAGGGTAGTGGAATCTTGTCTAGACGAATAGTTATTGTTGCTCTCGCTGTTAATTCGTTATTCTTGAGCATGCAGACGTGTTGTGATTGAACAGGTGATGAAGGAATAGGCTCAATCTCTTTTCCTAGAGAGATTCTTGTGACAACACCTATGCGTTAACTATACTGTTCTTAATACATGTTCATGGTCTCAACCAATAGGTCGTGTTAGTCATATTTTTGTAACCAACGTTGCAAATACGACATATTAAGCATAAATATTTACGTTTTCTATGCATGGGCCTCAATAGGGAGACTTACTCATATGAGTCCACAGAAAAAGCTACTTGTGAAGTAGCTTTTATCTGAATTTACCTGAGGGTCACTAGAGAGAGGCTTCTCTCTAGTGGCCTCGACGAGGACAGGAAGCCGACGGCTTGTCAAAGGTCCTATAAAACAATTATATAATATAATGTTCGTTATGTCGAAAGAAAAAAGTTATTGTCGAATAGATAATTTACTTGTTAATGTAGATGTGACTATTGAATAAATTACATAATTATGAACATCTGAGACAACCCAGTGATATTTTACAATAAAGTATATCTTAAATATTATTTTAATATTATTATTTAAATAAATTGTCAATAAATAGAATATTATTATTAAATATATACTAAAATTATATGTACATGATGTTAAGAGTATTTTGTAGACTGGAGATGAACAGATCATGGTGACTGGTAGGAGATTGACAGTCTGTCACATGTCAGCAGGTGACGTAGGACGCCTTATCAGGATTGACAGTCTGTCACATGTCAGCAGCTGACGTAGGACGCCTCAGGAGTGACTGCATTGATAACTCTCGAACAACATGTGATCAGAGAAGCCGCCCGAGTGACTGACCAGAGACACAGAATCGTATGTTGCTGACAGAAACAGTCCTGTAGAACAGATAATAAGCATTAGCTCCATGTTTTCTTACACTAATGATGGACACATCATTGTACTTCTTCTCTAATGAATTACAAAACTACCCGGCAAAGCCTTTAGTAGAACAATGGTATTACTGTTAAACTTAAGATATTTATATTCAATATTTATCGTCTCTTTTCTAAGATATTGTTACCAATGACTCCAGCAACAACTTGGTTTGTATTACGTCTTAAGGTGTCTAAGAATCTGGGGCCCAGATTCACGAAAACACTTACGCAAGCACTTACGAACGTGTACATCTTTCCTCAATCTTTGACGGCTTTGGTTACATTTATTAAAGAGTTTACAAGCATGAAAACTTCCCATTCAACTGTTATTATTGCTATAAACAGCCTCCTGGTGCTTCGGAGCTCATTAACTGTTTAATAATTGTAAACAAAGCCGCCAAAAAGTGAAAAAAGATGTTCAGGTTCGTAAGTGTTTGCATAAATGCTTTCGTGAATCTGGTCCCAACTACAAAGAATGCATGTTCTATTGACTTTAAATAAACTTCAAACTGCAGTAGGTTACCTGTGTGTATGTGCTTGATCTTGGAGTAGCGGTCCCCAACATCGTTGTACAGGAGGAAGAACCTGTCATCTGTGCTTGTGGCCTCCTGCAGGTCCTCGCTCGATCCTTGCTGTAACACAAACCACTCAACATTATTCTCCAATATTTTCTTAAAATATTCAATCCTAATATAACTTATATTTTGAAGTTTATATTTTTAATGATGCAAATGGAAAATTGGATCTATATATTTTGTACATATAAATTTACAGGCAGTGGTGAGTGTGTACTAGTTTTTCTCCTAGTCAACAGTCCATGTTCCATTACGAATTTGTTTGAAAATTATATACATAATTCCTTCCCGTAAACTTATAGAGAAAATGATGGTGATTAAGAGAGAGAGAGAGAGAGAGAGAGAGAGAGAGAGAGAGAGAGAGAGAGAGAGAGAGAGAGAGAGAGAGAGAGAGAGAGAGAGAGAGAGAGAGAGAGAGAGAGAGAGAGGAACTCACCCTGAGGGAGAGGCTGCTGGAGGCATCACCGTGGAGGAAGTGGCTACCATCATGGGTCTGGAACACCACCACCTGCCCACCTTCAGGGTACGGCGTCAGCACGTCAAACGTCAGCACCCAGAAACACGCTGTGAACAAAACTTGTGATAATCATCAAGTTAAAAATATATTTCTTAACTTGATCATAAATTTATAACATATATTTACATTTTAATCTATCAAATATATTTACAAGTTACAGCTATGCTATTTTTCTTGGCATTATTTCTGTCATAATATATTTGATGACTGCATCACCATGATTTTAGATAATTTTAGGAAAATTTAATCACAGATTTGGACAAGTTGGTATATATAGATGACTCTTGATCTTACCTGCAGCGGATTGCTGGCTCTGAGGCCCAACGATAAGGTCATTGGCAGGAGAGACCTGCAGGTAGTCGGCCGTGCCTCCCTTGACCTTGATCTTCTTGTTGACCTGTGAGGAGTAGCTGACCGTCCTCGGCGCCTCACTCCTCACCGACCCTGAGAAGGTTCAATATACTTCATATTACACTCAGCACTCGTAGCTTGGATTGCAAGTCTGTCACTCGTAGCCTAACGTGTGCAAGTCTGTCACTCGTAGCCTAATATGTGCAAGTCTGTCACTCGTAGCCTAATGATACTGAGATGTATGAGGTGGCAGTTCCATAATGTAGCTCATTAAACTCATTATTTATAAGAAGATTATTTATTGAAATACACACAATCAAAGGAAGAATATTGTTACAAATGGATGAACTAGGATATTTTGGCTCTCATCTTCAGGAATCTCTTTTTTTTACCATTATCTATATTTATAAATGGTAATTCTATCTGTGCCTGAGCTTGGAGGCCAGACGCTTGAGACCGGCCTCGTCCAACTTTGCAGGGTGACTGGTCTTAGTTCAGGGATAGTCATAGGTGGGTCGGGGTCAGCCCCATTGTCCCTTTAATAAGATCGATTCCTATTCCGACTTCCGGTGGCTCCTGTGATGTTTAAAAAGGGGGTTTGGGTTTTCACCAATGCTTTAGCTGTTAACCCACAACCCACAACGTTGTTACAATCTCATGGTAGGGGCAAGGTGAGGGTGTTGACAATTACGATAGGGCAAGATGTTGGTGTTGATAGTTGTGTTAGGGTAAGATTGTAGGGTAGACAGTCATGGGTGGAATACTTACGCCTGATGCGAATAGCGCCGGAGTCATGGATGAGGTTGTGGGAGTACTCCTGAAGAAGAAACACGAGAGCACATTAACCATCCAACATACTCCATCATAAAATAGCAATATCAACATAACTGAATTACTAAACTAAGTACACCTGCTTGACAAAGCTGTAATACAACATGTCAGTAAAGGTGACAATGTACTCCATAGTTATAAGGGTCACCCAAGCCGTCCAGGCTTAGGGTTGGATCCCTTGGTAGTGGCCTGTTGTAGTTCAAGTACGTTTATTGAGACATTAAAATACATCTCAAAGGGATAGAGTAGCTTAGGCTATGTCTACCCTCCTATTAGTGGCCTATTACGTGTGACCAGAGCACATGTTTATGTCAATATATTTAAAAGAGGAAAACTGTTTAAATTATATTGAAATGCGGTATAACGTTTAGCTTTAAATATAAAAACTATGCAAAACTGACTTACCAGTGGAAACAATGTGTCAAAAGTACTGGGGGTGGGAACAACCATTATGTCTGCCAGAGCTCTCGCGGAAACTACAGCAAACAGGACCTTGTTATCTTGAGCACGGAAGATGACCTACAAACGTCAGTGATATATGACAACTATATCACGCTTTTTATTATTCTACTGCAGCTCTGAGTCGATAGCCTAATTAATTCTCTCAAATATGTGTTTATGCGATATTTCTTGAGCGCCAGATGGCGGGTGCTAAAGCTGTAGGAGGATGAGCTGGGCGTCAGTCTTGTGTAATGTTGATCTCTTCTTATGTTCTGTTTGATGTGCTTTGGCTGTTGTGGTTCTTAAGACTGTGGCGACGACAACACGCGCTACCTTTTATATACGAGGCTACCTCAGCCAGATGGAGGATGCCGGGTGTCCGGTTTAAAAAAGTCTCCGCATGTCTTTCCGGTAAAGTATTTTGGATAAAACTGAGCATATGTCGGTTTACTTTAGTGCACTTTAAGTTTGCATAGCGCATTATACAATAAAGACATTTAAGTAATTTATGATCTCTTGAAAGTACATAACAAATTTTGATTCATGATCTCTGTGGCCTCCACGAGGACAAGAAGTCGCCGGCTTGTCGAAGGTCGCTACAATTTGTCCTGATGATTTTGTCGAGCTGGATTTTGAAATGCAACATTGAAATTGAAATTGAAATAAGTTTATTGAGGTAAAATACACACAAAGGGATGAGGTAGCTCAAGCTATTCTCACCCCGTTCAGTACATCGTGTTAATACATACATAGACACACATCACAAACAATAAACATATTACCAAAAAATGCAACATTGTTTTGATATTTACGGCTTTAGTGGGCAGGTGATTCCAATGGTTTATAACCCAATAAGTGAAAAAGCTTCTCCTATTTCCTGTCCTACATTGTTGTTTGTTGAGCTTGACACCATTGCTCCTTGCTTTGTGGCTTTGATACCAGGTGTGGAAACATTTGTGTCTTACCACTGTGATGGGTCGTTCAAAGTCGTGAAGAGGAAACAGAATCTGTCCAACAAGGATTGACAACTGTACTGTATGGTGTTTCCAGAACTGTGGAGGATTCAGGTGGTGGGTACTTGGCTAATGCAAAATTGTATACGTTCAATCGGGAAGATGCTGGTACAATTACAGGAAGATGAGCGTGAAGAGGCTTGGCAGTTGCTTAACGAGGGTGTCTGAGGACTGTACAGAAGGAAGTGGATATACTTTCAGGAAATATAAATGTTTATCTCTCAGAGTGTTTGGTAATATGTTTATTGTTTGTGATGTGTTTATATGCATGTATTAACACGATGTACTGAACGGGGTGAGAATAGCTTGAGCTACCTCATCCCTTTGTGTGTATTTTACCTCAAAAAACTTATTTCAATTTCAATGGATATACATTTTTTTATTTTTATTATTTTCTACCACAGACGTGGCCACACATTTACAATGCTAATCAGCATATATACATTTTCCATACTGCTGCATCACGGTCTCATTCACCCGGGAAAGTGTTCACGGTAATCCAAAAATGAACATTATTAATGCAGCACATGCAGCAGTATAGAACACTATGTAACATGGGCTGTATTTATTACTACATCGACTACTGCTGTAAAACTGATTTCTGATTTATTGTAAGTTATGAACTGGTTTGTATAGCAAGTTTAAATAAAATACAAAACACCTTTATGGTGTTACATAGTCCCCGGAGTCACCTCAAAGTTACCACCTGTAATAACTACCTACGGGCTCACCATAGCCCGTGTTACTTGGAACTTTTTGTTCCAGGTAGCGAATCTTTCGTTCCTTTCGTTTCGTTTCGAATCTTTCGTTCCAGGTAGCGAAAGCGAAATAACAACAACATACCACCTGTCTCGGGTGCATAATAAATGAACTAACCTGATTGATGGTTGATGAAGATTAAGCCACCCAAGAGGTGGCGCGGGCATGAATAGCCCGTAAGAACTAACCTGTTTAACAGGCGTCATTAGCGTGACCTTTTCCTAGTGTTCTGGGGATAACCCGAACTACCTGTTTGTTATGGCCCACGTCGGCCAGACGTCCCCGTGATCTCCTGTAAGTCACTTACCAGGAAAACTAACGTTTTTGTCCTTACTGACGTTGATCTTCCTAGTATGGCGTTTTTCGGCGCGTTCTTTCCTTGGCTTTTATTTAAACTAAAGACTGGGTTTAGTTGTCTTTTTTATTGATGACGCTGTATGATGACTGCGTTCTCTGGGCAAGTTGTCTCATGTCATCTCTGTGTCTCTCTCTTTCTTTATCTCTGTCTGTCTGTCTCTCTGTCTCTGAGTGTCTGTCTCGCTGTCTCTATCTCCGGCAGGAAGCTTCTGTTGACGTCAGCCATAACTGGAGGTAAACACCCTTTCCTTCTATACTAAACTGCCCCCCCCCACCCCTGGGATTGTCCGACCCGCACCCTTAAGAGCCTCAATCCTTTGACCTTGTTACCAGCTCCGTCTACTACCTCAATCACTTTAATGCCCTAATCCCACCCTCTATAGTATACATTCCCAATCCCCCCTAACAGATTCCCGTCCTCTACTACCTCTTAAACTTTTCCAATTCTCTTTTATTAGCTCTATGGTCTTTATGCTTGGCCGTATCTTAGAGAAACGTACTTCGGAAAGCCAGGATAAGCGCCGTTGGTTCTGGCCAGCAACTGGATTGGTCACCGCGTGGACAAAACCGGGATCAATTTTAGGACAAAATTTCTGTCCATTGTGGCAACTCGCGAGGAATGTTGCCACCGGAGGGGGCTAGTTAATTGTGCACCCCATACTTATCCTGTGAGCGGTAGCGCAAAATAAGGATTACAGAGGGCACAAAAGGTCTTTATGAGATCTCAACGGAGATTATTACTAAAACAATTTCATCTATTCTTCACATCTGATAATTATAATGTCAACTAGTTACAGAGAATGTTCTGTTTCAAAAGCTATGTATTTATAGTTAATCATTATACGTTGATGGTAGGTTTTATCGCTAATACATAATTGTTTGAGCTATGGAGATATTACTAGGTCATAGGGAGCTGCTGTTTGTTAATATTAGTCTTGCTACATTAAGAAGCACTACTTGATTCTTAATCTCATATGTCGTTTATCTACTGGGAGCGAAATATGAAGATTTCGGGTATTTTATCCTTAGTAATAAGATAGGTTGTCATATAATACAGAGTGAGTTTAGATTTATCTCTAAATGGCTCAGTTTTACTACAATCCAAGATATAGTGTTCGAGTGTGTGTCCCTGTCTTTGTCCACACACTTTACGCTTTACTTCATCTAGATCCCTATACAAGCCGAACTGCCAGAGATACTTGTAGCCAAGTCTTATTCGAGCTGTGACAACATCTGTTAGTCTACTGACTTTGTTACTTGCCCCATACACATGTTTTACTTCACACATTTCATTGTGATAAACAATGGACCTGCTAGTTCCAGTTTGCACTGTTCTACTTTCTTCAAATTCATCCACTCAAGATTCCGTTTAATACTGTCTTTATTTACTGCAGCCTTAGCAAGGGCGTCAACTTTATCATGTTCCAGCAGGCCAATGTGAGAAGGAATCCACAACATTTTTATATTTATCCCCTTATTATCTATGCTTATATATCTAGGGTCGGCTTCGGAGACAAGCATGTTATTACTTGATTGTAAACTATTTAATGCTAGTAGTGAGGAAAGGGAATCGGAAATAATTAGGCTGTCTACTTCAGTGTTGTCAATTTTGAGTGCTACCAGTAGTGCTACCAATTCAAGTTGCATTGTGGTGGGCGGGTTCCTGTCCTGGGCAGTGCACCTGTTCTCGTCTACCCGTCTGACTACACAAGCTCTCACAACACCTGTTTCTTTATATAAACTTACATTTGTCTCTACGTAAACTTACAACACATGTGTATATTTATATAAACACACAACACGTGTGCATCTACATCAATTTACAACTGCTGTTTAAAAAACAGCAGTTGTCTACACAACGTGTTGATGTAGACACTTGTCTACAGCCTGACGGCTGAGTGGACAGCGCTCGGGATTCGTAGTCCTAAGGTTCCGGGTTCGAACCCCGGTGGAGGCGGAAACAAATGGCAGAGTTTCTTTCACTCTGATGCTCCCAGTAAATAGGTACCTGGGAGTTAGACAGCTGCCACGGGCTGCTTCCATGGGGTGTGTAACAAAAAGGAGGCCTGGTTGAGGACCGGGCCGCGGGGACGCTAAGCCCCGAAATCATCTCAAGATAACCTCAAGATACATCAACTGTGTCTGAGGTGCCGGGAGCCACTGGAGCTCTACCAGAAGAACATAAGAACAAAGGTAACTGCAGAAGGCCTATTGGCCCACACGAGGCAGCTCCTATCTATAACCACCCAATCCCACTCATAAACATGTCCAACCTGCTCTTGAAACTATCGAGGGACCCCCACCTCGAGGAGGAAGGAGGAGGAGCTTCGTTATATTCAACACAGGACATTTGTTATGTGATCTGTCTTTTATAATATATCGCATAATGTCGGTAAATTGTAAACAATTTTATGTTTCAATTGTTTGTATTTACCTAGACGATTTTTCTTCACAGTTTATAATTTTATTTAGTCGTTTTGACTACCATTGTTGCCATTGATATTACACAGTGGTTCACCTATATATGACACCATTTAAAATGTAAACTACTTGTTTAATTTGTCTGAAAGTGTAAGTTTAATTTACTCTGCTGCACACCTGTTCAGTAAAAACTGTGTAAAAGACACATCGAAAACTGTTTATGTAGGGCAGACGTAAATCTGTGTATCTATGTATTTATGTTTGTAGATTAGATTAGCATTTTAAAAGCACTACAATCACCTTCTGTGGTTGATTGCTCAATAAATCCCTAAACTATATGTTTAACAGTTCTCTAACCCTGTCCATGGAGGACAGAAGAAAATGTATATATGCTGGTTAGCATTGTTAATGTGTGGCCACGTCTGTGGTAGAAATGTGTGGCCATGTCTGCATGTGGCTCTATATAATCTGGTAAAACACATGTGGCTCTAAATAGCCTAATACACAACACCTGGCTCTAGTCAAAAAACCACATGTAGCTCTAAAAATAAAGCGTACACCAGCATAAGGGAAAAAAAATAATTCATCATATAAAAAATTATTTATTATCATAAAATATGAAATTAAATTATAGAATATTGTGAAGATCTGAGACATCCAGCGCCTCGACGACACACTATAATTATATAATTCTTAAATATATAATTTTTTAATAATAATTTAAACAAATAAATTACAAAATATACACTATTGTGTTAAGCGTATTTTAAAATGTTGTGCATATGTAGTTCAATTATTTTATATATTGACAGTAACTGTCATGAGTATTCATCAGGCAGGAGATCGACTGTTTGCCACTGTCAAGAGCTGACGTTGGGTGCTTCAGGACTGACAGTCTGCCATGTGTCAGCAGCTGACGTAGGACGCCTCAGGAGTGACTGCACTGGAAACTTTCGAACAACATGTGATCAGAGAAGCCGCCCGAGTGACTGACCAGAGACACAGAATCGTATGTTGCTGACAGAAACAGTCCTGTAGAACAGATAATAAGCATTAGATCCATGTTTTCTTACACTAATGATGGACACATCATTGTACTTCGTCTCTAATGAATTACAAAACTACCCGGCTAAGCCTTTAGTAGAACAACGGTATTACTGTTAAACTTAAGATATTTATATTCAATATTTGTCGTCTCTTTTCTAAGATATTGTTATCAATGACCCGAGTAACAACTTGGTTTGTATTACGTCTTAAGGTGTCTAAGAATCTGGTCATAACTACAAAGAATGAATGTTCTATTGACTTTAAACTTCACATTGCAGTAGGTTACCTGTGTGTATGTGCTTGATCTTGGAGTAGCGGTCCCCAGCATCGTTGTACAGGAGGAAGAACCTGTCATCTGTGCTTGTGACCTCCTGCAGGTCCTCGCTCGATCCTTGCTGTAACACAAACCACTCAACATTATTCTCCAATATTAACCAATATTTATGTTAACCTCTTATGAACCTACATTATTTTTTGCACCCACAGACGCCAGTCGCAGTCGAACGGTTAATTGTGATTATTATAAATCATTTTGGATAAAGTGGTGAGAAGTCTATATCGTGGGAGACAATGTAATAGGAAAAATGGCATCAAATATTTACCCTGAGGGAGAGGCTGCCGGAGGCATCACCGTGGAGGAAGTGGCTACCATCATGGGTCTGGAACACCACCACCTGCCCACCTTCAGGGTACGGCGTCAGCACGTCAAACGTGTGTAGCTGGAAACACGCTGTAAGAGACACACAAGTTACAAATGTGATGGTGTTTTAGAATTAATTAAAGTTTAATAGCCTAGTACTAAACAACATAATTCCTCGCCTCTTCATGTACAGTGGCGTTTATCTGAGAATATGATTGATCATAATCAATCATTAAATCTGATACTTAGGACTATGTATATCTGTTTTGTGCTACAATACAATCTGTATATCTGTTTTGTGCTACAATACAATCTATATATACGTTTTGTGCTACAATTGTGCACATATTTACACAACCTGAATTAACGTCCAAAATGTATATGCTGTGAAAACATCATTTCATATTCTAAAGTCAATAGATGACTCTTGATCTTACCTGCAGCGGATTGCTGACTCTGAGGCCCAACGATAAGGTCATTGGCAGGAGAGACCTGCAGGTAGTCGGCCGTGTCTCCCTTGACCTTGATCTTCTTGTTGACCTGTGAGGAGTAGCTGACCGTCCTCGGCGCCTCACTCCTCACCGACCCTGAGAAGGTTCAATATACTTCATATTACACTCAGCACTCGTAGCTTGGATTGCAAGTCTGTCACTCGTAGCCTAACGTGTGCAAATCTGTCACTCGTAGCCTAATATGTGCAAATCTGTCACTCGTAGCCTAATATGTGCAAGTCTGTCACTCGTAGCCTAATATGAGCATGTCTGTCATTCGTAGTCTAATTTATATAAGAATTTAAGATTTAAAACATATGATGAAATGAACAAATATACATTGTGATGACATATTGTCTGTTGTAGTCTTCAGCATAACCATTTTTACTTGGCTGAGGACACATCTTCGTCTATTGATACGAACTTCTCATAAGCATTAATAAACTCAAGGGAAGTTAACTAATACTATCACTGATTGAAATTAGGGAGGTGGTTAGTGCTGACAGTCATGGTAGGGCAGGGATGGTGTGCTGACAGTCATGGTAGGGCAGGGTTGGTGTGCTGACAGTCATGGTAGGGCAGGGTTGGTGTACTGACAGTCATGGTAGGGCAGGGTTGGTGTGCTGACAGTCATGGTAGGGCAGGGTATTGGGGCTGACAGTCATGGTAGGGCAGGGTATTGGTGCTGACAGTCATGGTAGGGCAGGGTATTAGTGCTGACAGTCAGTGTAGGGCAGGGTATTGGGGCTGACAGTCATGGTAGGGCAGGGTATTGGTGCTGACAGTCATGGTAGGACAGGGTTGGTGTGCTGACAGTCATGGTAGGGCAGGGTATGGGTGCTGACAGTCATGGTAGGGCAGGGTATTGGTGCTGACAGTCATGGTAGGACAGGGTTGGTGTGCTGACAGTCATGGTAGGGCAGGGTATGGGTGCTGACAGTCATGGTAGGGCAGGGTATGGGTGCTGACAGTCATGGTAGGGCAGGGTATGGGTGCTGACAGTCATGGTAGGGCAGGGTTGGTGTGCTGACAGTCATGGTAGGGCAGGGTTGGTGTGCTGACAGTCATGGTAGGGCAGGGTTGGTGTACTGACAGTCATGGTAGGGCAGGGTTGGTGTGCTGACAGTCATGGTAGGGCAGGGTTGGTGTGCTGACAGTCATGGTAGGGCAGGGTTGGTGTGCTGACAGTCATGGTAGGGCAGGGTTGGTGTGCTGACAGTCATGGTAGGGCAGGGTTGGTGTACTGACAGTCATGGTAGGGCAGGGTTGGTGTGCTGACAGTCATGGTAGGGCAGGGTTGGTGTGCTGACAGTCATGGTAGGGCAGGGTTGGTGTGCTGACAGTCATGGTAGGGCAGGGTTGGTGTGCTGACAGTCATGTGAGGAATACTTACGTCTGACGCGGGTAGTGATGGAGTCATGGATGAGATCATGTGGGTACTCCTGAAGAATAAACAAGAGAGCATTAACCACCCAGCATAAATAAATCTTTACATAACAAAATATCTTCATTCATCTTTCAAGATATAAGAAACCAGTAAGGTGACAAGGTGCACTAAAGTCTCCAAGATCACCTAACACTCAGATTTCAAGAGTTGGATCCCTTGATAATGCATTACGTGTTTATATGTAACATTGTACGTTTATACTAATATAAACTAAACTGACTTACCAGAGAATAGGAAGTTCCAAAGTAGGCTTCTGAGATGACCATTTTTGTGTCTGTCGGAGTCCTCGTGTAGAGTACAGGGAACACTGGCTTGATGCGGACGATGACCCGGAAACTGTAATGATATATAACTTGTATTCCACACTTGTAATCAATATATAACGTTTATATGTAACTTTTAAAACTGCCAAAAAACTCGTAAGGTTCAAGCGTTATCAAGTATTTACACCAGACGGCTATTATATATATATTGCACCGGGTGTTGGATGCTGACCTTGACTGTGCACTGTTTCTGTCTCGGATGCTACTGGCTTACTGAATGTGAACGGGTTGCTGCTGCCTTATATACGCATCCCGCCGCTTGTTTCCGGTTTCCTAGTGTACTGGAAAATCCCTGCCCACCTTTAGTATACCGGGTCCCATTCAAGAAAACTAAATTTTTGCTGGAAGTTATCCTGCTTTTGCGTCACGGTTAAGTTCCTGCAGGCGGTATATCTCTGTTCAGAGTGTCTACTCAAGTATATGTCATATTTCATTTCTCATATATTGTGTACTATCTCGCTCTATCTTCCTCTCTTCTTGCTTTTACCTCTTTACAATCCTCAATCCTCTTTACTTGCTCCTTTTTTCTATCCACTCTTCTCTTCTCTCTCGTAGACGTAATCACCAAAGACCGGACACATCAACCCCTGAACAAGCTCCCCAAAAACAAAAGTTTTATTGTCCATTTAAGGTGACTTCGGCATAAGCTTCCGCTGACGTTAACCATAGCGACAGGTAAATACCCTTCCCTTCTATAGTCTGGAATTCTGTAACCAGCTTCACAAGATTGTCACTTGCTTAGTTAAACGAACTATGGGGTTTAGTTCCTGAACCTATTATGTGTTCTGTAACCTTTTCCACCACCGCCTACGATGCATAATAAAGACCTAAAATGAAATGGTGTTCATAGGCTTCAACCTGTTGCCAAGAACGACGGATTTTTATTATTATTATTATTTTCTACCACAGACGTGGCCAGACATTTACAATGCTAAACAGCATATATACATTTTGTTCTCTCCTCCATGGACAGGGTGAGAGATTTGTCAAACATACAGTTCAGGGATTTATTGAACAATCAACCACAGAAGGTGATTGTAGTGCTTTTAAAATGCTAGGCTAAGCTACATGTGTAAATACATAGATACACAGATTTATGTATGCTACATAAAGTGTTCGATGTGTCTTTTATATAGTGTCATTAATCCGTAATATAGTGAGAGTTCTGTATTGAGGAATTAGGCTGCGGAGTAACAAATGTAGATTATGGGTGTAGCATGGATTTATAAGTTATATTCATGAGGTGATCAAGGATATATAGTGTTGAATCCAGGGTGTAAGGGTTTGATGGGTCTGTTTACAGACTGTAATTGTTAGGTGTAACTATATTTCAGATTGTTAATAAATATGACAACAAATGTTAATATATATATATATATATATATATATATATATATATATATATATATATATATATATATATATATATATATATATATATATATATATATATTATACTTTCCCTCTGTCATCTATTGTTACCGGCTCTGAGACTTGGTAAAATACTGATATTATTGATATATCAGGCTGGTCTCCTTATTGATATATCAGGCTGACACTGATTCTTTATAAGTGGTTGACATTGATTCTTTATAAGTGGTTGACACTGATTCTACATAAGTGGATGACACTAATTATTCTATATACGTGACTGACACTGATTCTATATAAGTAGCTGACACTGATTCTATATAAGTGGCTGACACTGATTCTATATAAGTGGCTGATACTGATTGCATTTCACCTTTATAAATGCACATTAATGACACTATGTAAAGATACCTTGAATACTGTTTATGTAAGACAATCATAAGTTTGTGTATTTATGTATGCAGGTTAGATTAGCATTTTAAAAGCACTACAATCACTGTCTGTGGATGATTGTTCAATAAATCACAAAACTATATGTTTAATAGATCTCTAACCCTGTCTATGGAGGACAGAAGAAAATGAATATATGCTGGTTAGCTTTGTAAATGTGTGGCCACGTCTGTGGTAGAAAATAATACAATAAAATAAAAACTGATTCTACATAAGTGGATGACACTAATTCTGTGTAAGTGGCTGACATTGATTCAAGAATTATATAAGCGGCAGAGACCATCAGCGTCCGCCTCCTGTAGTCGTGTTAATATATTAAATCATCATTGTTTTGTAATGATGGGACCTACTGGTAACATTCCAGGGGGGAAGTATCCCTGTAATAATGAGACTTACTGGGGTCATTCTAGAGAAATCGTCCCGGAAATAATGTTTGCCAGTAACGTAGAAGAAGCATTTCGTAATATTCCTGGTGAGAAGGCGACATGGCCACCAGATAAATCCCATCAAATACATGCACGCCCTTTATTAATCCTCTCGTGTACTTGTACTTGCAATAAAAATATCCAACCTACGCTCACTAGATTCCTTCACACATCAACCCATTAACCTAACCCAAGGTTGCTTTGAACGGGAGTTCCCAGGGGCGTCTAGGCATTTCCTCTCCTGCGAATAACGTTCACCGTTTCGTCTGGGGGAAAACACCGTCTCTTGCTGATCTGTGATTCATCTCGAGTAGTAAACTGTGATTTCCCTCAGGAGAAAGACCCCTTTTACCCATATACAGGCACAGTAGCTCACAATGCTACTCCCAGGTATGATGAGGAAAATCAGCAATGGTAAAAAGATATTACGAATATACGATATACGAATTAAAAATATACAAGATATATTTACAAAATATTAAATATACAAGATATTATACAAGATATTACAAGGTATATCGAAAAAAGATATACGAATTAAAAATTAACTAAAAAAGTGGAAGAGGACGTTAATGATAACATTGTAAAAGATACAGAAACGTTGTATAAAGATTAGTGTACAATAAATGGTCGGGTATTTATTGTTGTTTGCCTGATAGAATGAAATCAACACCGCTAGGTATATATAATAATAAACTTCCATGCAAAACGAGCTGTGTCTATATTTCATCCAACAAAATATAGATGGTACTTTGACTCGGCTTGGACTACAAAATTATGCATATTCTCTTAGGTAATCTTGTCCATCTGTGCTGACACTTAGGAGGGAAGTCAGTCTCAGACAGAGGAGGTCTAAGCAGATCAGCGGAATAGGCTGCGGACTATTCTTTATCTTGACGTGTTATGTATTACTGAACAAGTTATATCTGGCTGGGGCTGGATTCTTTGTTATATCTCAGTCGTCTCTAATTGTTCAAAGCAATTTTACGGTCTGAATTTATATTAAACGAAATATTTATACAACTATGATCAAATATATTAGTTTGTATTAGTTGTAGCCTAGTCTTCTATTACATGTATTCGTAAGCAAGTGTACTATAAATGTTTGAATACTGAATTCAAAATTATATAGTACCGGAAAACTCATTGTGAGACTCAGATCTTTTCATCAACACTCACAGAATTAGAATGGGGGCCTTATTAAATGTCATTGTTTTTGCTGCTCTAGATATAGCTACTCTGAACTAAAATATCCACGCAGCACGAGTTATGGCCAAGTGCTACAAGTGCCCGCAAAAATATAGCTTTAATAAATAAAAGGCTGGGCATAACTAGATACACCTCACGCCCCTCGTAGTCACTGTTAGGTAAGGACTGGAGCTATACGGGAGAGAGTAAGGGCTGGCCGGAAGCTCCTCCGGTTGCGTAACATTAACGCCACCAGACGACACCTGTGGCATTACTTCCCCCCCTTTCCCATCCCCCTGCTCCTCTCTCCTGACGTCTATCTTGAATTTCGCTGTAGCCATCTCGCGTCATCCTTAGCGTCTCCACGGTCTGCGTCTAAGCACTGGGTAAATATGTTCCTAGAGTGTTGAATTTTTTTTTGGCTCCCAGTTACGTCAAGGGAGATTCCTTTATTCGTAGATTCCTACGCGAAGTAGGGGTTTACATTCAATTCTTGTAGTATATAGTGTTTCTGCGTAGTGCTTACGTCAGCGAGGGCATGTAAAGCTGATCTCTACTCGTCTCACGTTGTCTCTTATCCAGGCTCAAACACTCTCAGTCCTCTGAAACCACAAGCAATTTATTTTGTTTTATATTTGTGTGTTTACCCACAAATATCTTTTCTTGTATCGTATCTGTGTACAGTGCCTCCCTCACTCTTTTGCTTGCTCCAAAGTGGTCAGCTTATATTCTCAGCGCGTTCCTCTGTACTTCAGTAGGCTCCACTCTCATACCTCTCATCTCCCATCCCTCTCAGCTCCCATATCTCTCATATCCCATCCCTTCCATCTCCCTTTTCTTTCATCTCCTACCCCTTCTATTCTTCTAAACTAAAATTTCTCTAAATTCCGGGACAAGCCTTGCTGTATGGTTCTGAGAAGTTAGTTTTAGTTTATTCAGATGAAGACTCCATGTTGGAGCTGTGCGTCAGAGGTCAGCTCATTTGCATGAAGCATTCAGCATTCTAAAGCCTTTAGTATCAAGCTTCACGAAGGCTATTGAGACATTCGGCAGTTTTGTGTACCTGCGATTGTTATTTAGATTGCACAATAAAATCACAAAAGGGTGATAAATCATTTATTGTTATTAATATTATTATTTAACAATGAAGTGGTCTGGGAAGCAAGTTTATATCCATTATATTGCTATAAATTTTTTTATCGTTATTCAATTTATGTGCGGAGTTACATCAATCCTTATGCCCTTGTCTTGTACTATTAGTGTAAGGTGTCTTCTCTTCAACCGGTTTTGTTCCTGGGATGTCTTTCCTCTGCGCCAATCTTCATTACATTGCAACTGCCAGGATTAAATTTAAGCAGCCTTTTTTCAGACCATCTCTGAAGTTTATCAAGATCCTCTTGAATTCTGCCATAGTTCCACCTTCGTCTTGGCAGTTATCATTAACTTGACGTAGTCTGTAAAAGGAGCACATAGGAAAGGGAGGAGTCAATGTAGGGTAGATATAGTGGGGATGGAGGGGAGATATAGTGGGCAGGGAGGAGACAATGTAGGGGAAATATGGAGGGCAGGGAGAAGACAATGTAAGGGAGATAGAGTGGGGGAGGGAGAGGGGAGACATCTTCAAGATTATCTGTAGCCACACCTTCATGTAACACATACAAGGGGCAACAGCTTCAAGCTCAACCAGCCACAATATAAGACAAAATATCAGATGTTTTTTACCCATAGGGTTGTAAACCCATAGATTCCTCTCTACCCACTGAAGCCGTAAATGTCTAGTTGAAAAATAAATTATCAGCAATAATAGGATACAGTTTACAAGCCGGCGTTTTTTCCCCTGTTAAGGGGTGTATCGAGAAAGGGGGACCCCCCTCAGGTTAAATTAAATAATTATAATTTTAAGAGAATCCCCTGCAACCATCCATGCGACGTTTTTTAAGCACAATAAAGTCTAAAGAGAACGTCAGGAACGGCAGGACTTGAAAATTTCAATCTTCGCTTATCTCACTTGTATATAAAGACTCTTTAGACTATAGAACATAAACACATGTAAGATACATGTGGCCTATATAGGCCACAGATACATGTAAAGTAATATGTAATGGTCGTGTTATAGAGATTACATGTAATTACAGTGATTTTAATATGTTCCATAATTAGGCTACAGGAATCTACTTACCCGAAACAGTGCTTGACTTTACCCATGAGCTAGGCGCTTCTTTTCCTCAATGTCTTCGTGAGAATGAAAGAAATACTGTCAAAACACAAGTTTGAACTGAACCCATCAACATTGGAATTGTATGAATGCCCTGACAGACTAGTGTAATAAACGCATTTATAGAGAAGTCAACACCCATATCAGAAGATATTTAGAAAAATGGTATAACATACCTCCCATAAACTATTATAAAAACCATTATGAGCTCTTTTTAATGGCAGAATTTAGCCATTTTGCGTAACAACTTTTATCATATCTCATACTTTTTAATTATCATAGTAATAGATCAATTCATATTTTAGATATACAGTACAAGAGATGAAACAGAAAGCCATAAACTAGATCACTGTACTGAACGCTTCTGATGACGTCAATAAGGAGGAGCTTGTAGCCAATACCTTCCTGTGATGGCTGTTACAGGGAATGTCAACACTCTTTCTATGAATGAAATGCAAACTAAGAAATGCGTCCTTTGGTACAACCTCTTTGTTTTGTATCTAACAGGAATTTCCATGTAAATGAATAATGTAGTCCAATAAGAGGGCGGAGCATTGTATCATAGATGTTATTTGTGGGAGGTAACCCCTACTGATGTGGGTTGTTAGTTAGGTAGCCAGGCCATTTTTCCATTTATATTGTTATACCTGTTACATCGTACAATAATTATCACTTTATTGATGCTTTTAAATAATTAACACTTCCCTTTTAGGTATATTAAATTTGAAGCAGACTGTCATAAGCAGGGCTGGTGTTCTGAACAAAAATGATTGTTGAATTATCTGCATGTCTCTTGCAAATTGTCTATACAGTATACCTAGGTCATAAAAGTATTTATGTATACGTCTGATACCATACTACTTGTGTAAAAGAGGAAATGTATATGTTTATCTCTCAGAATGTTTGGTAATGTTTATTGTTTGTGATGTGTGTCTATGTATGTATTAACACGATGTACTGAACGGGGTGAGAATAGCTTGAGCTACCTCATCCCTTTGTGTGTATTTTACCTCAATAAACTTACTTCAATTTAAATTTCAAAAATGATTTAATAAATGGGATGGAATCTTTAGCTGATCCGCTCCTGTGATTGGGTGTTGTGGCGAATGTCAACAAAGAATATCTTCCAATGATATACAAGCGCAGGAATTCTTACTTCAGCTCAACAACCCGCCTTATGGGCTGCTGTTCGGCTATTGATAGTGCAAGGGCGACGCACTAGATGTCGCTAGTTGTATTTTGAAGGGTGGCGTGTCAATAGTGTAATTTGATGTCAACAGATGGCATAAGCTGTGTCTTATGGCTACTGTTGACTAGGGTGTTGATAGTGTTCTTTTCTGCCGACAGATGGCATTACAAGTATTATTACTTCCGAATTATCTTTAAACACTGATCTACAAATCCCGTAGTTTAAGGTTTTATACCAAACTGGTATTAGGTAACTGGAATAAGTTCTGCAATTACTGTTGTTTTAGCCGTGAGGATATCATCATATAACACCTAATTAGGAAGTACCATCTTTGTTCAGATGTGATGTATTTCAAAATAAATTAATTATTAATTAATAAATCATTAGTCCGAAAATATTATTAAAACAACAAATTATGCATATAATAACATCATTTCACACAAAAAATACTTGGTCATGTTAATGTAATTATTATAATATAAAGATGTTAAGGCAGGAAAGAGGAAATGTATGTTTATCTCTCAGAATGTTTGGTAATATGTTTATTGTTTGTGATGTGTGTCTATGTATGTATTAACACGATGTACTGAACGGGGTGAGAATAGCTGGAGCTACCTCATCCCTTTTTTACCTCAATAAACTTATTTCAATTTAAATTTCAAGACAGGAAAGCCTTTTTATTCATTAAATTGTATGACAAATGTAAAAAAACTTCACTTACATATTATTTGAAAACATGCGCTAATTGTATGATCATGTGCCATCTATTTATTCATATTCGTAACTTATTAGTATGCCCAACTGACGGGCAGCCATTGGGTCAGTTTTGAACTATTGAAAAGCCAGTTGAATCCAGACCTTCGTGGAGGTGAGACGTGTCACTCTGCTGCCTTCTACTGCCCCCTCCCTCCCTCCCTTCCAAGTTTGACCTTATTGTCTCATTAGCCTTGTTTACCTTTTGATTTCGTAAGAGTACAATTATCTAGATTATATCAGGAGTAGTAGATAGAGGTTAATCTTCATTTAGTGTTAAACATTTCCGACCACTTTTAGTTGTTAGTGTCTTGCGTGCTTAATGCAATGCAAAACTCACAAGTATGCAATGTAAGGCACACACGTATGCAATGTAAGACAAGTATGCAATGTAAGGCACACAAGTATACAATGCAACTCACACAAGTATGCAATGCAACTCACAAGTATACAATGCAACTCTCACAAGTATGCAATGCAACTCACACAAGTATGCAATGCAACTCACAAGTATACAATGCAACTCTCACAAGTATGCAATACAAGACGCTCACACGAGTATGCAGTGGAAGACGCTTAATGCAAGTATGTCGGTCCCGTTTGAAGTAATACTTGGTGACGTCCAGATGTATACCTGGGTTTACCATTTGTAAATGGCAGAACATTATACTCGTTCTTTAATTTGTCACATCTATGAGTAGTTAAGTTTACTCTCATAATATTCCTTGTTTAAGGTTATTGTCTCCATTTACCTCTTGCTTTTATTATGTTTCACCCAATAAACGCTGACCTAATTATATTTTGCGTGTCTAACGGGCTAATAGCTTAGAAATTGACAGGATAGTGGTCTATGTCCTCGACTCACAGTATCTAAATGTAATTTGGATAACAAAAAAGTAGGAACTAAGTCGTAACATTATTAATAGACCAATATTATTCTGGAGGTGGGGCTAGGAGCCAAGCTCGACATTTAGGTGAGTATGTGTTTGGGATTTCCACAACACATGATAGCCTAAGTAAGATGGATCTCTTGAGGTGTTCCAAGAACACTTTAAGGAGAGAGGAAGAATGTTGAGCATTGATACGAAGATTGAGAGGAGGATGAGGATTGGGAGGGGGGAGGGGGGGGGCAGGCTACTTGAAGGGGGCCAGGCCGAGGGTGATATATGGATGTAGTGTGGTGAGAGGCCAAAGGCTATGTAGGTGTTATTTAATTTGACTAAAATTGAAGTTTGATACACAACACTGTACACTTATTCAATCCATAATTGTGACAATTTGATTAAGTTACGAATAAAGTTCATATTTCCTGCAAGCTCTCCCTGGCTCCCATAACCTAGGACCTACCACTCTTTTTTTCTTCATAAAATGAACAAATATCAAATACAGTCATACTTGGAGTAATCAATTAGTAACTCAATGCATTCCTCTGCAGATAGTCATAATATAACTTTGATAATTAATCATTACATATTATAATGTGAGCTAGCTACATGTTTAGTCTTTGAATAGCCACACTGAGCAGAGGGCGGGACCCATTTAGCTGTTCTGCCTCAGGTCCCAAACACAGGCCCCGCTGGTCCTCACTGTTCACTCATGTGAGTATTGCTTGTGAGGTGTGTGAGTATTTATGACATGAGTATTTGTAATGGTGTCAGTAAGGTTATATCCAGTATGTTCTACAACTTCTGGGTTATTATATCTCATGGGTAGGCTGAGTTGAACTGTGCCATAATGGACTTATATGTCCTCGGCTCAAACCCGCTCGACAGAAACGGATGGGCAAGTTTCCTTTCACCGGATATGTGTGTTCACCTAGCAGTAAATAGTTCTCAGGAGTTAGGCAACTGTTGTGGGTTGCAGTCTGTAAATATGTCTGTAAATATGTAGGGTCATAAATATGTGGCCTAGTGGGTACTCGATAAGCTTATATAACAGGGTTCCTGTTAGGCTTATCCTGCTGCGTTTTAATTATTATATATTTTGTTTTCGTGATCTGTGCTCTGTGTTGATGTCTCTTCTCTTCTAATAGTTCCCGTTTCTGTAGCTTCTGCTGTATCATTCACTGCTATTCTAATGTGACTTAGTACCCTTTTACTAAGTATTTGACGACGCTGACGTTTTAATGTATGCATTGATGCTAAAATTTCATGTTTAGTCGGATGTTGTCATGATCATATTCGTACAGCAAGGTAATCAAATTGGAAACCATGAGTTAGTCCTAACGCTTGGAGGTTATATGACGGAGAGATAGACAGATTTTTTTATTATTATTATTTTCTACCACAGACGTGGCCACACATTTACAATGGTAACCAGCATATATACATTTTCTTCTGTCCTCCATGGACAGGGTGAGAGATTTGCCAAACATACAATTCAGGGATTTATTGACCAATCAACCACAGACGGTGATTGTAGTGCTTTTAAAATGCTAGGCTAACCTACATACGTAAATGCATAGATACACAGATTTATGTATGCTACATAAAGTGTTCGATGTGTCTTTTACATAGTGTCATTAATGTGCATTTACAAAGGCGAAACGTAACTGATCAGCTTCCACATATACTTTACACACATACATACACACATATATACATATATACACACACATACATTTGTCTCTCTTACTCTGACAGGGTGAGATAGCTGACAGCGAAGCTAGTGTGCAATTAAGAACTTAACCACTGAAGGTGATTAAGTTCTCAAGGAGACAGACGAACGCGGGGAAAGCCGGGTACCCCCCTAGTGTGTGTGTGTGTGTGTACTCACCAATTTTATATTATACTCACCACACACACACACACCACTGTGTATGTGTGTGTGTGCGCACGCGTGGATGAAGGAAAATGTAACAAGAAATTACTGGAGTGCTAATGTGTACCTCACCACATAAAATTTAATTTCTTGTTACATTTTTCCTTCGTGGTTATACATTTTCACATAATTCATCGCATGTTAATTTCTTCGTGATTTACACAAACTATTCAATTCCTCCAGTAATCTCCACGTATATTCTGAAGACGAGTATTTGCTTCATTTGGCAACGCTGAGGAGGCCGCGGGGAAAGGCGGTGAACCTCAGTGCTGTCTGAGACATCAATGGGTGTGGGTGTGCGCTAGCGTCTCCAGGTGCTGTGGTGTGAGGGAGGTACAAATACTAAGATCCGGTTTCCACTAGACTAAAACATGTGGAGTCGGGGCTCGAACTCAGGGCCTCTCGTATGCGGGCGTTATACCGCTTGTTAGTGCTAACAATTGCCATATACTTGCATAAAGCGGGGTAAGTCGTGACTGCTATAAGTGTGTGAGGATGCAGAAATGCTTGAATAAATGTAGGCAAGCACTAATGTTAGTAAATATGTTGCAAGCACTAATTTATATATTAGTACTTGCAAAAGATCGTGAGATGAGGTAATGTCTGTGTTGTATTTGATATATATCGTGCATAGTAGTGGCATCAAGTAGACGGCTTTATTAAGTGACTTAAAGATGAGAAATTATAAAATATCGTATAATTCATACAATCGTTCACACATATTCATGTGAATTTTGTGCTAAGAAATTATGTATCCCATATAAGTGCTTAAGTTGATAAAAATAATTACGTTCAGTGAGAGCACTCATGATTGTGTAAGTCAGGTTATAAGTGCCAGTTTGTACACACGTGAGGTGGCAGCTAGACAACAGGAGATGCCCATCACAACACCTGTAGAAAGGTGAGGTGTTAAGCATGTATAATAATTAGATCGACTTGAGAATGGTCTAGGACGGACCGAAACATCGTCGTCCCTTCAATTTCTTGTGTGTGGATTGATCAACAATATACTAATTATTTAGGTAAAAGTACATACATACAAAATAAGTTACAAAGATAATGTTGGATTTCTAGATAAACCTAATATATACTATGCCTAATACGTACAGCGTTTCTGGCAAGATTTGAAGAAAACAAATCTGGTGCCTGAAAAAAACATGTGCCTAAACAGTTGGTGGAGCAGGTGTTTACCTTTTATTATTATTTTTTCACCTAGATGAGGTGGTTGACCTGCTTCACCAAGCCAACTGGTGAGGTAGTCAAGCAGGTGAGTGGCCCGGCCAAGCTCCCCGAGCCACGTGTTTGTCCTGATAGTGGTGAGCCGGGCCAGCTCATCATGCTACAGACTCGTTTGTTCTCTGAATGGGACCTTGTAAAGGGTTGGTTGATACTAGCAAGTTTATACGTACTGGCTGAACGCCTTGTCATAATCATTTACTACCCTCGGTCATCACTCTACACGTCCGAGTGAAAATCTTCGATGTGCTACACATGAACTCCCAGGAGATAATCGTGAGTAACTAAGATCTCTGGTATTGACAATGTGAGTAACCGAGCTTTCAGGCGGAGAGATTGTGAATAATCACAACCTTTATAAACAAGGCCATGAATTACCAATCCCTTTAGGTTATTAATATCTTGTAATAAGATCACGTAACATCAAGGTCTTTGGCAGTAAATTTTGTCATCGGGATTCATAGCAGTAATCTCCAAAGTTCTGTGCAATCAAGATTGCTGTTCTTCAACACCTCGCAAAACGTTTGTGAACTATCGATATTCATCAAGTCCTCGCAGAACAGATGTGATCCATCGAGCTGTATGACGGTGATTGTGTAGGCTGCTCTTATCTATGGTAGCAAGCAGTACAAACCCTAAGATCTATCCATGGCAGCAAGCCATTAAATCTGTGACATTAAATCACAAGTCGCTAGCCACCAAGAGCTACTGTAGCCAGTTCGATTCATCTTCGAAGCAAAACCTCACGTCATTAAGCAACTTTATTGTCAGATTGTACGTGAATAGGCTCTGTTTCTGTGTGACCGTAAAGTTTGATCCATATGACTAATCTGACACCACTGTGTGGGGGTCCATGTGACTAATCTGACCCCACCGTGTGGGCCATGTGACTAATTTGACCCCACCCAGTAAACCGAGATCTTATATTCGATGTCATGTAAATACTGTAGTTACAACTAGTCAGAATTCTGCGGAGTTGACGTTCTTGTAGCAGTACGTTGCTGTTATGATGTGTGTGATTAAGACCAACAGTTGCATGCAGATAACATAACTACCCAGTCTTTTTCTTGTTTTACATAGCTATCTCTCCTCCCCAACCATCATCCACCCTTCCCCCAGCCTAACCCTCAACCCCACTGTTTCTCCCTCCCACCTTGTTCCCCCTGTAGCCTAACCCTCAACTCTGCTGTCTCCATCCCCCCCCCCCCTCCCTCTTCAGTAACAAGAGGGTGCTGGCACCTTGACTGACGTGTCTATATTATGCAACCAAGCACCAAATCTCATCTGGCTCTGTTGCTAATACCATAAACTTATTTATGCTGTATATGTACGTAATGATATTCAGTATATAATCAAGGTACTTAGTTCAGAAATAGCGGGAAAGTAGTGATGGGTTGTGAGGTCCCTAACCATTTGAAAGAATGAAGAACAATTTTATTTTTAAGCGGCATCTCTTATGAACCTATTCCTGCCCTTGTGTGGCAATGCACAATACACACACACAATATATGTGTGTGTGTATGTAAATCACGAAAATTAACACGTGATGAAAAATGTGAGTTTCAGACCACGGAGGAAGAATTGAAACAGGAATTTCCTTAAGTACTTTCGTATATTAATACATCTCTAGAAGGAATTAATATACGAAAGTACTTAAGGAAATTCCTGTTTCAACTCTTCCTCCGTCGTCTGACACTCACATTTTTCATCGCGTGTTAATTTTCGTGATTTACACACACATATATATATATATGTGTGTGTCTGCGTGTGTGTGTGTGCGCTTCAGCCTACAGTTTAGACCTATTGTCTGTGTATGATGCTTTGTCCTGTGTGACAGTGAATACCAGCTTTATCCTCACTCTAATAAGAGCTAATTGAATTACTCAGATGAGGCAAAGTTGTAATTCATTTTTGTCAATAAAGTTGTTAATAATAAACGAGCAAAATGGACGATGGTTACTGAGACAGGCCCTGGGGAGGGCGCCACGAGGCTACAGGCAGACAGCTCAGCTTCTGGGGTGTCTCATCAGAGCATAGGAGCCACACACTCACAGTAACTCTACACTGCAAGTAGTCTAACTAATCCTGCCCATACAGAACAAGATAATGTATATGTGTGATGATTACTATTGTAAATGAATGGCAAGTAAATCAAGAAAACACCTCCTTTCTAAAATAGTGTTGTGTGGCATTGTATCGGAGTTGTGAAGAACTAAAAATAAAAAAAAGGGTGTTAATAAGGAACACATTTCTCTCCTGCGCACAAGTTTAACCTTGACATTTACGATCATTTCTCAACCATTCTGTAAATATTTTCCTAAATCATTGGCCAGCGTACCCGACAAACTTCGCCAACAAGTCATTTTTATTTTAATGTCTAATATAGTCTTAAAGCTCTAGTTATCTATCTTGGCACGTGTCATACTTTCAGTAGTAGATATTATATACGAGTTTCTTCATGCAGCAGCTTGTCAGCTGGTCTAGTCTGTACACATTATTGTCCGTCTGGGCCTGGCTTTGGTCTCAACCTGCAACCATAAATAAGTGTTATGATATCTTTAAATAGCTCCTCTCTCTCTCTCTCTCTCTCTCTCTCTCTCTCTCTCTCTCTCTCTCTCTCTCTCTCTCTCTCTCTCTCTCTCTCTCTCTCTCTCTCTCTCTCTCTCTCATGTTCTCTCTCATGCTCCTTCTCTCTCATGCTCCCTCTCTCTCATGCTCTCTCTCTCATGCTCTCTCTCTCTCTCTCTCTCTCTCTCTCTCTCTCTCTCTCTCTCTCTCTCTCTCTCTCTCTCTCTCTCTCTCTCTCTCTCTCTCTCACACGCTCTCTCATGCTTTCTCTCTCATACTCTCTCTCAAGCTTTCTCTCTCTCTTTTCCTAGTTTATTTGAATACCAGTTGCCGAGGAGGGTCTATCGACTAAGCAATGTCTGATGCAAATAAAGTGGGAGAGGAGTCTGCATATTCTTTTAGACTAGAGCAACGTGATACTAAGAAAAATCTCCATCTCGCAGGATGGTTAGTCAGACAGAGGCCATGTGATCAGTAGCCTGCACTGGCAAACCTTGGCTACGTTATGAAACATTACCAACCAGACATTAAACATGCAATCCATAAACTGAGTAGAAACGTCAATTTTCTCTTTGATTTTGTGAGGGACAGTTTAAATGTGTAAGTTTAATTTTTGTGATTTAATATCAGTCTCGACTCACCCATGTTGCTGGGGGGGAAAACTGGATGAACCTTATCCAATACGTCTGGCTCCAGACTCTCACATTTATATATATATATATATATATATATATATATATATATATATATATATATATATATATATATATATATATATATATATATGGCTTAAGAAATAAGGCTAAAAACCAAACTTAAATATTCCCAGGCCTAGTATAGCACATATAGGTACTATATTAGGCCTTAGCAAACGTGTATTAGGCCTAGAGAGTTTAAATTAGGTTAAATTTTCTTTGCAACATCATTACAAAAACTTTTCTGGTTTGTCCACATTCAATAGTACAATAGATTTCTACTTTCTAATTGCCTTTTACGTCAATATATGTACGACGGTCGTCATCGTTACTGTAAGTACTACCTCAACAGGAGAATGGGCAGGCGATGAGTCACAATAACGTGGCTAAAGTATGTTGACCAGACCACACACTAGAAAGTGAAGGGACGACGACGTTTCGGTTCGTCCTGGACCCATTCTCAAGTCGATTGTGGACCGGACCGAAACGTCGTCGTCCCTTCATCTTCTAGTGTGTGGTCTGGTCAACAGGAGAATGGGGTTGTGTACCTTTTAGCCTACATCACCTCATGCGAAGCTTGCACATAGAAACTAATATTATGATTTCTATATGATTTATCATAGTTATATATGACTATATGATTATCACAGATTATCACCCCTGCGATTATCACAGATCACAGTAATATCATTACTAATATGATTTCTTCTCACCTCTTTCTTGCCTATTTATTGCCTTTAATAATTTCCCTCATCACAATCGACTTGAGAATGGTCTAGGACGGACCGAAACGTCGTCGTCCCTTCACTTTCTAGTGTGTGGTCTGCTCAACAAACTAATATTATTTAATAACCGTTGCTTCTTAGTTTTTCATTAAGAATACACTTATGAATGTTAAGATACCATCATGATGGGTTCGGGGTAAAGCTGGAGCCAGCTGTGTATCAGAACCTTCATGTGATTTCAGACGTACCTATATGTTGAGATATGTTGCATATGCAATGAATGATCACTCTGGGAGTCATAGATATTCTTCAAAACGGCACACGGCCAGCATGAGGCTTGTCGGAGCGCCTTGTATTCCCATAGCCCGTGCTACATGGAACTTTGTTCCAGGTAGCGAATCTTTAACAACAACAACAGCCTTGTATTGTGACTGCCAACGTTTGAGAGTTCACAAAGTTGGTCCATTTGAACAGCCTTGCCCATATTTTGGCCTGGTACATAAAAGTATTATCTCTGTGATATTAAGGGTTCTGATGTATTGAAAAGCATACTCAAGATGGGAGCTAACTTGTGCTTCCATATAAGGTTTTACAACCATTACTGTCGAGTGCTTGCAAGGTTCAAATCGTGACTTCATGGACATTTGACGAGTCAAACTTCATCCCTCAAGATGTTAATTTAATTATTAAGAAGAAGGTTTTTGCTAGTTGTCTACATACATTTTTCCAATTCCAATATCATGCTATCTAGTTATCACTATGGACGGAGTTTTCTCTCACATGTGTAAGCTGCCACTGCCAGCCTTGGGTTATCTTGAGAGGATTTCGGGGCTTAGTGTCCCAGCGGCCCGGTCCTCGACGAGGCCTCCCTTTTGTTACACATCCCCTAGGAAGCAGCCCGTAGCAGCTGTCTAACTTCCGGGTACCTATTTACGGCTAGGTGAACAGGTGCATGAGGTTGAAAGAAACTCTGCCCATTTGTTTCCGCCTCCATCGGGGATTGGACCCGGAACCTTAGTACTATGAATCCCGAGCGCTGTCCACTGTGCCGTCAGGCCCCCCCCCCTCCCTAGTCACTGTGGGTACGCAGCGTTGCAAATGTGCGGATTGGCGAGTCTTACCCGTCCTCCCGCTTGAAGGATTTGTCTGGTTATAACGGTACGCCTAATGAAATACTTTCCTTATCTTATCGTAACATTTAGATTAACACGCTCGTGAATCTCCTTAAGGCCTAAGGAGGTGTATCCAAGAAACTTAGCGCCCTAAGGAGGGGGGGGGGGGTGTATCTAAGTAACATAGTACCTTATCTTATACTGTAACATTAGCGCCCCCAGGAGCGTGTATCCAAGTAACACAGTACCCCAGGGGCGTGTGTCTAAGTAATACAGCGTCTCAGAGGCACTGCATGGTTCACCACCGGCCCACATACTCACTGGGCTTTAGCATTATCTCTTTTATTATGACTCGCAGATCCTCAGTCTTACCGACCCTCAGACATTCTGACCTACAGACTCACCGGCACACAGACACCGACTCAGACCCTCCCCACACACACACACACCGGGCCCTCCTCTCACCAGATCACAGTAACTAGCATAGTGCAGTACTCCTTTCCCATCTCTTTATCGGACTTACTTTTCCATCTACATCTCTTCATCTTCCTGTATGTCAACATGTCTATTTTAAATGGAGGGTAGGCCTACAGAAGCGGGTACAATGGACTGTAAGCCAAAATAGAGCTTACATGTACATTTCAAATATTTAATTGGACTTATTATATAACACTGGAATGTGAATATAAACCCGGGTGTTTGGAGAGGCTGACGACACAGGGAGTCTGGTGCTAAGGTGCCATCTTACACTGTTCCTTATTATACCTGCCTTGCCTGCTTGATCTATGGCTTACTGCTGGGAGCAGATTATTAGGATTATACAGAGTGTTGGAAGGGACACCTGTCTGTGGGGGAGGGTGGTGGAAGTGACACCTGTGAGAGGAGGGTGGAAGTGACACCTTGTGTAGTGGGTGTAACTTTGGCACAATGTCAACTGATAAGGGAGATAGATGGCGCCAGCGTGAGCCAGGCTTCATCTACCCCGCTGCCCAGTACCCCAGCACATGTACCCCATATACCTGTGTAGCTCACACCTGCAACAGATCACCCCTACACATGTGACGCACACAACTGCACCATCGTATATATCTGCATAACGCCTTCAAGTATGTCACATGAAAGCCTAACTTTGCTGTGTGTTGCTGACAGAATAACATATTTAACACGCACGTTAATCATAGTCCAATCATATATTTGGCATAGAAACAGTAGGCTACAGTGAATATATACAATGTGGGCAAAATAAACAGTTACCTCTACCTGACTGACCAGTAAACATCTGGATGGAGTCGCTAAGACAAGAATATACATGCTATAAATGTCTCCTACAGAAAGTATGGAGATTCTTAAATTATGCTGAGTAGTATCCTAGCTAAAGAATAATTTAATATCAAATAATACAACATTGGTATACCAATGAACGATGGAAAATATATATATATATATGTATATATATATATATATATATATATATATATATATATATATATATATATATATATATATATATATATATATAATATATATATATATATATATGTATTTAGCTAGTGCAATCTGGATATATCAAGACTATATATGGACTAACCTGCATTTGCCTAACCCAGAATCCCCAGCCAATCCTCTTATTTTTGGTAGTACTTTCAGTAACGATGAAGTCCATAGTACATATATCTAGGTACAACGCAATTAGAAAGTAGAAATCAGACATTGAATTTGTACAGATTAGAAAGGATTTTATATTTATGTTGCAAAGACAGACTAACCTAACCTAACCTTCCTAGGTATAATACACGCTATTTGAGGCCTAATATAGTACATAAGTGTGCGACACTAGGCCTAGGAATATTTAATTTGTTTATAGCTTCATTTTTTCGGACTTTAAAGTGAATAGTACAAAATTCTACTATCTAATTGCTTAGTACGTCGATGTTTGTACTATGGTGCACATAGTTACAAACAGTACTATCTAAACATAATGATAGGTTGTATTTCGTGACTTAATACAGCCATTAGTTATAGACTAGCCCCATCCAACTGATAACCCATGGGTGTGCAGCCTAAGCCATCCTTCCGTACCCCTAAACTTTCCTACAGTAGCCTAAACCATCCTAAAGCAACCTAAATCATCCTACAGTAGCCAAAAACCATCATACAATAGCCTAAAACCATCTTACTGTAGGCTAAACCATCCTACCATAGGGTTTGGCAATCCATCTTAATCTTAACTAACCAGCCTTGCCTGAGATACGCATAGCACCCAGCATAACTTACACATCCCATACCTGTTTACCTGTGGCCAGTATAGCTTAACGTACATATAGATCTATACACGTTTACCTGTAGCCAGTATACCTTAACGTACATAGACCCATACCTGTTCACCTATAGACAGTATACCGTACATAGACCCAATTGCGTTTTTGATGCATACTTCCTAACAACGCTTAAAAGTACACGTATGCTATGCATTCTTCGTTATTAATTATTATTATTTCAAAGAGGGTGTTAGTTGTGGGTGGGAGGGATGAGTCTTGGGAGGTCGGGGTAGCTAGGGCCTCGTGGGACTGGCCTGGAGACAGCAGTCAACAGTGGTTGCTCTCATGTCTTACTGCACCACGAGTGGCAGAGGAGAGGTTCCGTGTACATCTTTGTTAAGAGTCCGCCAACCCTGCCAGAGGCCCGTCACGGCTCCTCTCCCACACTTCTCATTTGTGTAGTCTAAATATGTGTTAATTTTTCCGTTTTGCCTTAGAGAGCGAGTTTATTGGAGAACTACTAATGGACAACGAGAAGCCGGAGTCAGGCAACCATCACCTCACGCTATCCTTCGGCGCCCCTTATGATTAAGGGTAGAATCGTAGAGTGGTGTAACCATACTTATAAATGTCTAGATTTTTCCTTATAAGCTCAGTATAGCTGTGTCAGGTCAACAGTGTTCTCCTGAAGATGTCACATTGCTGACAGAACGTCGAACAATAAAAATGGAAGAGTAAGTGATCTAGTGATATTTCCGTAGAATGGAAAATATAAAAAAAAAAATAATAATAGTCACAATGCTGTTGTGTTTAATGACATGTGTATTAAAGAAAACCTGCTCCGAAAATATATTAATTTAGTGTAGATTTATTATTAAATACGAAAGTACTTAAGGAAATTCCTGTCTTAATCCTTCCTTCGTGGTCGAACATTGCCACATGTTAATTTCTTATAATATACTGTATATATATTTTGTGTTGAATATGACCGAAAAGGTAAGATTAATAATTCTAACACGAATTTTCTCAATATTTCTTATGTTTTTCTTCATTGTCGGTGGTAATGGAAATATCAATTCTCCAAAATTATATTTTATTTATGATCTTACGCCTGAACGCGTTTCGTAATGGCTTATTACATTTTCAAGGACTTAATTTACACACAAATTCATCGTACTTATACTCTATTGGGTGAGGTGATATGGTACAAAAGTTTTGGGTGAGGTGAACAAACTTGTGACAAACACAAGACAGAACCCAAAACAATGGGTATAACTTGGAAATGAGAACATAAGAATGGAAGTAACTGCAGAAGGCCTATTGGCCCATACTTCCTCGTGCTGCTTCCATATTGGTTCGGGGTCCTGAAGTGGGTAGAATATAGTTGTGGTGCATATATTTGTGTGGTAGAATATAGTTGTGTGTGTGTGTGTGTATATATATATATATATATATATATATATATATATATATATATATATATATATATATATGTGTGTGTGTGTGTGTGTGTGTGTGTGTGTATATATATATATTTCATATACTTAAACAAATATGCGTATATATACCTCTGTTATATAAAAGTTATATAAAACTGTTGGCATAAACAGTTACAAAAACACTGTAACTGTTCTCCTACAAAAAATTATTAAACACTGACACGACAAGTTGCATTACTTTCCAGAAAGTGTAAAGTGATATAGCTGCTTCTGCAGGGTGACTTTTGGTTACTGTGAGTTATGAAGAGCATTCACTTCCTTCATGTCAACCACAGGAAGTAACGGGTACACTAAAAAAGGATAGGTTCTTTTAAAGGAAATCAATAACAAAATGTATGCTATTTATTTACTAAAAAAGTATACGAAGTGACTTATCGTTTTACAGTCCCATATATATATATTTTTTTTTTTTGAGATATATACTAGAGTTGTTACATTCTTGTAGAGCCACTAGTACGCGTAGCGTTTCGGGCAGGTGCCTGGAATACGATCCCCTCCGCGAAGAATCGTTGTTACAACCAAGTACACATTTTACCGTTGAGTTAAACAGAGGCTACAGTTAAGGATTTGCGCCCAGTAAATCCTCCCCGGCCAGGATACGAACCCATGACAAAGCGCTTGCGTCATGGCTAGCTCGCGCATGAAGGATGGCTTAGGCATATATATCTGCCAGCATGTATAGATGTGAACGAAGGGATGAGGTTTCAATTCTGAACCTTTTGATATCAGTACGTCAACTTTATATGGTTCATATTGGAGAACAGCTACTCAGAGGTGCCTTCATGAGTAGCAAGAATTTATCCTCCCTACCCCCATTCTCATGCTTTTCTTCTTTCTATACATCTTCGTCCTCCGTTTCCTTCTTTCCTTTCTCTACCTGGTTTTCGCGCGCTAATACACACACACACACACACACACAGACACACACACACACACACACACACACACACACACACACACACACACACACACACACACAAGAATAGTATCTTTACAAGCATAGTTATATAAAAACACACAAGAATAATGTCTTTTACAAGCATATTACACAAAAGCACACAATAATAGTGTCTTTACAAGCCTAGTTACATAAAAACACACAATAATAGTGTCTTTACAAGCCTAGTTACATAAAAACACACAATAATAGTGTCTTTACAAGCACAGTTATATTAAAAACACATTATCCCTCGCAGCAGTTCCGCGATCCAGTGAATGTATGTGTAAAGCGTCCACCAGAGACTGAAACAGTAACTGTCGAAATTTGGTTGGGATATCATTACTTATTGTAGGTAACTGCAGGCTACGAGCTTTGTAAATATCTCTTTGTTTTGCATTCAGCTACTCTGAACAAAATTTCTCATGTAGCACGGCCTATAGTGAGCCCATAAATAGTAAATATCACTCGCGTACATTAGAAAATATACTCTACCCAACGTTTATCTGTGTCTCTGGTTAACGTGCATAAGCTTATATTAGGTTAACCTAGCTACCTCTTGACCTACACTCTTTAACACCTCATATAGATTAGGGAAGCAACAGCTTAGTGCTGTGTACCCCTTACGCTTAAGAAAATTTAAAACAAGATACTTGAGCACTCTGTGGAGCCAGGTTACCCTCTCCCAGACTAGTCGCATGCATTGAGAAAAAAAAAGAGATACAAACGTTCCAGGGTAATGATATAAGAAAGTAACAAACGTTCGAAAGTGAAAATATAAAGAAATAAACGTTCCAGGGTGACAATATAAAGAAATAACAAACGTTCCAGGGTGACCATATAAGCAAATATCAAACGTTCCAGGGTGACAATATCAGGAAATAGGAATATTCCAATTTGACTGGATCACAGTGGCTGTTCCGTGTGTGTGGGACGGTTCACTCTCCCAGGAGTAAAAATGGATGTTTCAGTTTTACAAGTTTTTCAATTTACGTATGTGTAATTCGTAAATACCGCCCCAACCCATACCATATGGGTATGGTTGGGGCGGAGGTGGCAATGATGACAGTTGTATTACGTACTAGTATGATAAAGAGTTATGTGAGAG
This sequence comes from Procambarus clarkii, assembly GCF_040958095.1. NCBI lineage: Eukaryota > Metazoa > Arthropoda > Malacostraca > Decapoda > Cambaridae > Procambarus > Procambarus clarkii. The sequence continues at coordinate 13,966,148 of NC_091239.1, read as the reverse complement.
ACAGATCCTCTAAGAATATCCTATCGTATCCTATCGAGAATATCCTCGTTGCCCGAAACGCTATGCGTACTAGTGGCTTTAGGTATTGTATGTACTAGCTCTATCTTTAAATCTAACAGAATGTTTGTACTGTAACTCTGCAACTATGTATGTACTGTTCCTAAATAAATTATTATTATTCTTATTATAATATAAGAGACCAAGCCTCCCACTCCGGGGCCGAGGTATGTGGAAGAGACCCTCCTCGAGGGCCAAGGTCGTCAGGCCAGCTGTTAAGAGTCCTCTAATATTTCGGGTGGTACTCACCTAGTTGTGCTTGCGGGGGTTGAGCTCTGGCTCTTTGGTCCCGCCTCTCAACTGAGTCAACTGGTGTACAGGTTCCTGAGCCTACTGGGCTCTTATCATATCTACATTTGAAACTGTGTATGGAGTCAGCCTTCACCACATCACTTCCTAATGCATTCACCTAGTTGTGCTTGCGGGGGTTGAGCTCTGGCTCTTTGGTCCCGCCTCTCAACTGACAATCAACTGGTGTACAGGTTCCTGAGCCTACTGGGCTCTTATCATATCTACATTTGAAACTGTGTATGGAGTCAGCCTCCACCACATCACTGCCTAATGAATTCCATCTGTTAACTACTCTGGCACTGAAAAAGTTCTTTATAACGTCTCTGTGGCTCATTTGGGTACTCAGCTTCCACCTGTGTCAGTGTGGTGGTGCTGGCTGTGCCGTTATTCCTAAAGTGTATATAATGAAGTACTTACTCTATGCAAGGAGCAGGAATCATATAGTCAAATTATCCTTCGTTCAATATTTCTTTTGTGCAGTTTGTGGAGTCCTTGGCTCACAACCGAAAGGTCCCGGGTTAGAGCTACGGGTAGGGCGCGGCGTTTACCACATTCTTTTACATATAGATACCTGGGAGTCAGGCAACTATTGTGGGTTGCGTGGTAATGGCCAGTCGTTGGCTACTCGTACCTGGATGAGACTAATAGCTATGTTTCCTCTCCCCCTTCAATGTGACAGCACATTTGCCGTTTATGTTGTGTACACACACACACACACACACACACACACACACACACACACACACACACACACACACACACACACACACACACACACACACACACACACAGGAGAGACTTTGCTACGAGGGGAGACTACGGGAATTAAACCTCACTTCGCTGGAAGACAGAAGAGTTAGGGGGGACATGATCACCACATTCAAGATTCTGAAGGGGATTGATAGGGTAGATAAAGACAGTCTATTTAACACAAGGGGAACACGCACAAGGGGACACAGGTGGAAACTGAGTGCCCAAATGAGCCACAGAGATATTAGAAAGAACTTTTTTAGTGTCAGAGTGGTTGACAAATGGAATGCATTAGGAAGTGATGTGGTGGAGGCTGACTCCATACACAGTTTCAAGTGTAGATATGACAGAGCCCGATAGGCTCATGAATCTGTACACCTGTTGATTGACGGTTGAGAGGCGGGACCAAAGAGCCAGAGCTCAACCCCCGCAAACACAACTAGGTGAGTACAACTAGGTGAGTACACACACACACACACACACACACACACACACACACACTCACGTGTGTCTGTGTGTGTGTTTTGTGGCCTACCAGCGCTTGGGGATGGTAGTCCTAATGGCCTGGGTTCGATTCCCGGCCGAGGCAGAAACAAATTTGCAGTTTCTTTCACCCTGATGCACATGTTCACCTATTATTAAATAGGTACCTGGGAGTTAGACACCAGCTACGAGCTGCTTCCTGGAGATGTGTGCGTGTGTGTACATAAGAGAAATATATGTAGTTGACATAATAAAGGGAAAATAACATTGGTTAGAAAGGCGGGGTCCAAGAGCTAATAGCTCGATTCTGCAGATACAAATAGTAAATATAAATGATAAACACGCACACATACAACCAACCAAAGCTGTTATATAGCCATATAGAGAAAAAAGATGAGATACAATATAATCAGGTTGAGTCAAGAAGGAATTCTCACAGAAAACGATAAGAATGTATGTGAGGAAATTAAGAACGTTTCTGAAAGTTTTTACAATAGAACCAACGTAGATAACCAGGTTGCGAGATGAAAGGCTAGAAGAAGTAATGAATAACATTGTAGAAGAGGTAAAAAAAACCTGGATGACAAAACTTAATGTCACCATGGCTGCTGCGCGTCCTCCCTTGCAGACGATACAAAAATGAAAATTTGAACATTTTCATGAAAATTACTTCTGTAGAACACATTGAAAAAACTACTAACCAATATCAATAAAGTCTTCAACTGGGCAACTGAAAATAACATGATAATAAATTCCGGCTACCTAGGTATGGTACAAATGAAGAACTTATACGAAATACAGGGTACAAGACACGTTCAGATCTCATAGAAGGAAAACAACATGTAAAGGATTTGGGAATAATGTCTGAAGACCTGACGTTTAATGAGCATAACCAAGTAAATATAGCGTCAGCCAGGACAGTTATAGGATGGATTATGAGAACCTTCAAATCCAGGGATTTACCCGCAATGTCACTTCAAATTGATTGTGCTGCCGGGCTTTGTGTACTGGTCCGTGCTCCAACCCGTCCTCTTAAAAATAACGTCACTTTTGGCTGGTATGCGCGATATGGCTAAATTTGGACGTAATTTGAATTCTCGCTTCCCCCTTTCAGAGCAATATATAATATGTGTGTGTATATATACAACACGTAAAAATACGATAAAGCATCTAAATTATTGGGACTGTCTCAAAGCTCTCAAAATGTACTCTCTAGAAATGTATCACATAATATTTAATACATGATATATATATATATGGAAGCCATTGGATGGCCAGGTCCCAAATTTACAGAATAAAATAACAACATACTGGAGCCAGCGATAGTTTAGGAAATTGAGAATAGTGCCAATGAGGACTAGAGGTGCCAGACAAAATCAGAGAGCACACTTTGAACATAGAGATCCCCGGCTATTCAGTATTCTCCCAGCAAGCATCAGAAATATTGCCGGAAGAAAGGTGGACTTCAAGAAAAAAGGGACTTTTTCTTGCAAGAGGTGCCGGACCAATCTGGTTTTAGTGGATATGTGGGCCACCCCAAGTAACAGTCTGTTGGATCAAGTTATCACAAGTCAAGCCTGACCCTAGGAGAGGCTTGGTGAGTAGAACTCCAAGAACCTATTCCAGGTATATTCCAGGTAAGTAACGAAAGCAAAGTCACTGTCAGATGAGGCTTCGAGCAGGAGAAATGTAACATATGTAGCCTCACAAGGCCTGGTTCTGGAACCGCCACTGTTCCCAATTTATATGAACGACCAACCCGAGGGAGCGAGTTCGTACAGGTCAATGTAACGACTCCAGAGTCTTTGTGATACAAGTCATGCGCTTGACATCTAAGATGCTTGAGAGAGCTTCCACTCAGAACACAAGGCTTATAATAGTGGTTAGAGAACATCTATCTTCTCTGCCCTCTCGTGATAACATTCTGGCAATATGTATATAACTGTGTTTACTCAGTGTTTTGTATGTTATATTATTTAAACTATTCTTTGCTGGTTCTGAATAATTCTCGTCATTCTTCTATTCAGAACGGAAGCGCAGGAGGTGAGGGCGTGGGTGCTGTCGTTGGTGAATCCTGCTTCACCCAGGTCACCATGTAGTTCATCTAGGCCACCTGTCTCACCTACATTGCCAGACTCTCCTGTGGAGCTTGGCACGTCTAGGCTCCCTCACTTTCCTAGTATACAAAGTCCTTCAGGATCACCTGAGCTGCAAGGGTCACCTGGCGCACCTCAGTCACCCGACATGTTTACCACCCTCACTAGCACCCTGCTGCTGCCTTATTCTAAAGTGAGTCCTCATCCTGGCTACCTCACATCTTCTGAAGATAAATATTTATATGTAATTAAAATGTATTAATCAAAATGTATTATTGGAAACTGATGTATCTAATGAAAAATAATTGTCCCACCTAATATATAATTCTCTGCGGTGAAAACAAGGAGCAGTTTGTAATTTTATTGCTAATATATTTGCATGTGATCTAATATGCAACTCAATTTTATTAATTATAATGCTTCATTAATTAAATAAATGGGAGGTACTCAAATCTCAAGTTGAAAAAAAAAAATTGACCATGGGGTCAGTTGTACGCAGGGCGACCCCTTATTCCTCTATTTAGGTAGATGATTCAGATTCAGATGTTTATTCAGGTAAGGTATATACATACAAGTGATGTTACATTAATGGATTGATATATAGATAGAGCTAGTACATACAATGCCTAAAGCCACTATTACGCAATGCGTTTCGGGCAAGAAAAACATTAATATCTAGAACTTAATACTAATTGAGCATAAAGAATAAAAAGTGTTGAGAACAAATACAAATAAAGATAAAAAAAGGGGGAACATGACTGAAAAAGCAGCACAAATACAATAGGTTGGCAAACAGTGTTGATTAAAAAAAAAAAAAAAAAGAAAATAACAGACATGGGTTGACAATAGAGGAGTGAGGTAGATTACAGGGAATTTATTAGGTAGTGTTTAGTTTTTATCTTAGACTGGTTGAGAGAGGTACAGTCTTTAACATGGTTGGGAAGGTCATTCCACATTCTGGGCCCCTTGATTTGCAGAGCATTTCTAGTTTGATTAAGACGTACTCTAGGAATATCAAAACTGTATTTATTTCTGGTGTGGTGCTCATGGGTTCTGTTACAACCTTCTATGAAGCTTTTAAGATCAGGATTGGCATTATAGTTTAGCGTTTTATATATGTATAATACACATGAGAGAATGTGCAGTGACTTAATATCTAACATATTCAGAGATTTGAGTAGGGGTACCGAGTGATGTCTGGGGCCAGAGTTGGACATTGTTCTAATAGCAGCTTTGTGTTGGGTAATTAGAGGACGTAAGTGATTTTGGGTAGTAGAACCCCAAGCACAAATACCATAGTTGAGATAAGGATAGATAAGGGAGTAATAGAGAGTCACCAGGGCAGGGCGTGGTACATAATATCTGATCTTAGAAAGAATGCCCACAGTTTTTGAAACTTTTTTTGATATATTTAGACTGTGTCCCTGGAAATTCAGCTTGTGGTCAATGAGAATGCCAAGGAATTTGCCATCTAATTTGTTACAAATTTGGGTATTGTTTATTTTGAGATTTATATGACTAGAGGATTTATTGCCAAACAGAATATAAAAAGTTTTGTCAATGTTAAGGGTGAGTTTGGGTAGGTAGATGATTCTGATCTCCCCAGGAAATCTGGTCGCCAGTCAGAAACTGCACAACCTTTTCTTGCACCGCTTTTAGCTCCCTTGATGAATTTGTAATTTAATTTCTCTTACAGAAGACACAGATTTCAAAATACAAGATGCAGTCTCGTCAGTCACTCTCCAGAGGAACCACTCGCAGGAGAAGGTGTTTGGTCGACACTAAAAGAAGAAACATTCGCAGATGTGGGTGTTCGGTCGACACTACCAGAAGAAACATTCGCAGATGTGGGTGTTCGGTCGACACTACCAGAAGAAACATTCGCAGATGTGGGTGTTTGGTCGATACTGTCAGAAGAACCATTCACAAAAGATGTACATGTCTGGTCGACACTGCCAGAAGAACCGCTCACAAGAGATGTACATGTTTAGTCGACACTCCCAAAACAACCGTTCACAAGAGATGTACATGTTTGGTCGACACTGCCAGAAGAACCGTTCACAAGAGATGTACATGTTTGGTCGACACTCCCAGAGGAACTGCTCGCAGGAGACGTGAGTATGTATGTGTTCAACGCTGCCTGAGAGACACATTATGCTGCTATTTCTTCCGTCTCATCTTACCTTTAGCATGCTCTTGAATGTCATCGATTCTGTATATTTCTTCACTTGTTGCTCCTGTCTCTTCTCCCTAAATAAATTGTTTCTGTCTCGCTTCCCTCCTACAGTTGCTTCTGTGCCAAAAAGGAAGAGGAAACGAAATGGAACTAAATGAATGACTCAAGTAATAAGACAAGCAATGATAACTAAGAGGAACCTCTGGAGAACGTATAATTCCACGTTGGACATCATTGATAATGAGATATATAATAGGGCACTAAACTCAGCCATCCAGGAAATCAGATCAGCCAAAAGAAACTACGACAGAAAACTTAAATAAAGATCCAAAGTCGTTCTATGCCTATATAAGAAGTAAAACCAAAACTAAGGACTCGGTAGGACCTCTAAAATATGAGACTAACCAAACAATAATGAACGTCAGAAGGGCAGCTAACACTCACACAAATATTTCAAGGAGGCGAAGAAAATGACTTTAAGAATATTACCATAACATGTGACATAATCAGGAAGAACATTGACAAACTGAAAGATTCGAAAGCCCCATGTGTGGATGGAATGCAATCCAGAGTCATAAAGGAACTGGCAGAAGAACTACGCCTTCCACTGAAATTACTCTTCACAAAGTCTCTATCCCAAGGGATAGTCCCTCCTTAGGCTGGAAATATGCAACTGTCACCCCTATTTTCAAAGCAGGCAGAAAGAGCTCAGCGGATAACTACCGTCCAATCAGCTTGACATCACACATCTGCAAGCTCACGAAGAGACTTCTAAGGGAGAGAATCATTCACCATCTTTCAGTGAACAATCTTGTAAAAATCAACACAATATGGGGTTGTTAAAAATAGATCCTGCCTTCCAAACCTGCTCACATTTTTGGAACCGGTAACTAGCTACTCAGACAAAGGCTTCCGGTTGACGTAGTATACATGAATTTTGCTAAAGCCTTTGACAAGGTACCACATGAAAGACTGGCAAGAAAATTACAGGCCCATGGATTAAGTGGAAAAATACTAGAATGGATAACAATGTTTAAAACAAAGAAAACAAAGAGTGGTGCTAAATGGGAATGAATCTGATTTGAGAAATGTGGTAAGTGGAGTACCACAGGGGTCCATTTTGGGGCCAACCCTTTTTGTCATATACATCAATGATAGATGAAAATATTACAAAGCACATCAGCAAATTTGCAGATGACACAAAGATTTATGACAGTGGGAAATGATGATGATGTTGCCTTACAAAGAGATCTGCAGGAACTCCACAAATGGTCAGATGACTGGCAAATGCTTTTTAATATTGAATGCAATGTTGTATCATCCCCAAATGCATGACCTTGCATGTGGGGCATAACAACCCACGCCACAACTACCAAATTAATAACATTACATTACAGCAGATTGATAAAGAAAAGGTCTTTGGAGGTAAAATCCACCACTCAATGAAAGTTACACAGCAGCTAGGAACAGCAGAAAAAAGTTAACCAAACACTTGGAATAATCAAGCGTACCTTCGTTTTCAAGGAAAAGAAGGTTGTGATTCAGTTGTGTAAATCTCTGGTGCGCCCCCATTTGGATTACTGTATCCATGCATGGAGACTTTATCTTCAGAAGGATATAGCTGCTCTGGAGAAAGTGCAACACCGGGCAACAAAAATCATTCCAGAGCTAAGTCGACTCACATATCAGGAACGGTTGAAGGCCACAGGGGTAACAACACTACAAACCAGGCAGGACGGATCATACTGAAACGTTTAAAATACTAAACAAATTGGAGGATGTTGATCCGGAAAATTTCTTCAAAAGTCAAATGTAACACAAACAAATGACAATGGTTTCAAGCTCAACAAGCCACACTGTAGGACTGAGAACAGGAGATGCATTTTCACCCACAGGGTTATAAACCCATGGGGCCGATTACCCGCCGAAGCCTTTAATGCCAAAACTCTATTGGGTTTTAGAGTACAACTGGAAAAGATCAAGGCAAGTGGGAGTGGGGGGATCTTCGACAAGCCGCTGGCTTCCTGTCCTCGTCGAGGTCACTAGTGTTAGTGGCTCTCAGGTAAACTTCTGTCTTTCTCCTAAACCTGTTGCTTCTGTTTTTCCCTAAACCTAACCTAACATGTTACTTGTGTCTCTTTTTTTTCCCCACCTGGTGCTTCTCCCTTCACTTGTTACTTCTGTCTCTCCACCCTCCACCTCTTGCTTCTGTCTCTCCACCCTCCACCTGCCCTGTCGTCGTCTGTCGTATGACTCCTGCACTTAACATTCAAGTGTTGCTTCCCGCCGCTTTCTCTCACAAGTCCACAAAGCTACTCTCAGATCCTGGAGGAGATGGTCTCAAGGTCCTAACGGGGTCATTGTTCCCCTCCACCCACTCCCTTTCTCCTTCCCAGGTCTAAGAGGTAAAATAAATATTAATGAGGATGACTAAGACCCACAGTTATCTATCCTCTCCGCTGACTCAACATGAACCTGTTGGAATTTCCTGCAACTACGGGATTTTTTTTTGTCTGGACCGCCGACGCTCCCTCCTCTCTTGCAAGGTCTTCGTTCCTGCCCGTTCCGTACACTATACTTCCCTCTATATATTTTCTGGCACTTTTAACTGAATTTGTCTAAGGGTCACGATTTATCTAGTAGCCACCACGGGGACAGGATGTTAAACTGTAGTAATGGCTTGGCATTTACGGCTTGGGCGGGTAGGCGGTTCTATGGTGTTGTAACCCTATGTGAAAAAGCATTTCATATTTTTTGCTCTACATTGTGCTTTGTTTAGCTTGAAGCTATTGCCCCCGTGTATGTGTTACATTTGACCTTTTAAAGAAGTGGTCTGGATTAATATACTCCAACTTATTTAGTATTTTTAAAGTTTCTATGAGATCCGTCATGTCACGTCTAATTTGTAGTGCTGTTAACCCCTGTTGCCCTCAACCTTTCCTGATATGTGAGTCGACTTATCTACTCTGTATTTTCCCTATATATGGTATCTAGCACCTTAGATATGCACTGCAATTCCTCTGCATATTGTATCTAGCACCTGTACATAGTATGTAGTATCTTATATTTTCCTTTGAACTTATTTCTAGTATGACTATACAGTCTTCTATATGTATTCAACACGGAAGAATGCTTAAGATCTTATTGTTTTATAATATTTTCCTATATCTTATACATCACTAATTAAGCAGAATATTAATATGATCATATTATTTATTATAAGTGTGTAATTTCCTACTTCTCCATAGCTTACATGTTCCCGGTCTTGACAGAAATGGTTGGGCACTTTTCCTTTCATCTAGGGCTCTGTTCAATACATATATATATACATTGCCTATTCTCCGTGGTTTCCTCTCCGTAGTTTACTTATTCATAGCTTTTTCTCGTAGCTTACTTGTACTGTACATAGTCTACAGTATTCTCAATTGTTTACCTGCTCCCCCCCCCCATGTAGTTATACATAGCATAGCCCCATAACTGACCTCTCATAGTTTAATTACGCATAGCCCTCCTGTGGTTTACCCTCTCCTCAACATAACCGCAAGTACTTTACCTCCCCTGTAATTTGCTTATGCATTGCTCCCGGGGGTTTAATTCATTGTGTCGGGGGACAGGTAAGCCAGTTTGTATTCATACACATTAGGCTTTTATCAAGAGCCCTCCCCCAGGGTCGAATTACTGACCCCGCCCAGGATGCAACTTCACAACAAGCTGACTGACTCCTGAGTACCTACCCACTGCCGGGTAAACAGGTGCATTAGGTGAAAGGAAATTTGGCCAACCATTTCTGTCCCGCCCGGAGTTCTGGATTGTGCGTCCAGAACGAACCCCACTGTACTACCAGGACCCCTACCTCCCTTGGTAGAGAGGAAAGGTTTACCACTTCCCTTGACTCCTTAACTTTCCATCAGGTAGTTTCCGGTCGTTAACACACCGCTCTTCATCTCTCAGGGTCAACTGAGTCCTCAGTGAGGCGGGTCCAGTACAGAGGACTCTACAGCAGGAAGTTCCGTCTGCAGGGGGAGTACCCGTTGTACCTGACGCCGGACCAGTCAGGCAGCGTCATAGTTATAGCTGCTCAGCGCTCCGGCCCTAACAACCATGGTACTCACCTATTTATTTATTTATTTATATATATACAAGAAGGTACATTGGGATTGTGAAGATACATAGCATAGTAAATACATTCTTGTAAAACCACTAGTACGTGCAGCGTTTTGGGCAGGTCCTTAATCTAAGAAAATTTTAAGTAGGTAAATACTAGCAAAATTTATAAAAATGATAACAGGCACATTGCAAGAAAAAAAGATGAGGTTCTCTAGGTTCTCTAGATAGGTACTCACCTATAGGTTTTTACCTATCCGTGTCTACGTGGAGTGCTCTTTATGCCGGGCCTACTGGCCTTGTTTTAATTGTAGTGTTATAATTTAACAATACTAATGTTAGAATTCCGGATCAAAACTATATAGTTGTGGATGAGGGTGGCTTCTACAACTTTTTTCAGTGCATTCCACTTGTTGACCACCCGTACATTTCCTTACATTTCTTCCACTCATTTGCATTTTCTGCTTCCACTTGTATCCTCTTATCCTACTTTCTTTCAATTTAAAGAAGCTATCCTTGTCTACCTTGTCTCTTCCCCTCAGAATTTTGTGATCATATTCCTTCTGTTTCTTCTATCTTCTAGGGTTGTGAGAGCTAGTTCCATTAGCCTTGGGGTTAAACTATTAGGCATCAATCTAATTGAAAACCTCTATTATATATTATATATATAATTTATATATATATATATATATATATATATATATATATATATATATATATATATATATATATATATATGTTGTTAAATATGACCAAAAAAAAGTAAGATTCATAATTCTAACACGAATTTTCTCAATATTTCTTATGTTTCTTTTCACTGTTGATGGTAATTGAAAAATCAATTCTCCAAAATTCATTTTTATTTCTAGTCTGACGCGACACTTGAACACGTTTCATAATAACTTATTACATTTTCAAAGACTTTAGTTTACACACACACACAACTGTAACCTGAAAAACTAGAGAGTTTTACTTAATGCTAAGATTGAACAGCTAACATTAAGCAGTTCAATGTTAGCATTAAGTAAAACTCTCTTTAGTGTTTTTAGGTTACAGATGTGTGTGTGTAAACTAAAGTCTTTGAAAATGTAATAAGTTATTACGAAACGCGTTCAAGCGTCGTGTCAGACTAGAAATATAAATGAATTTTGGAGAATTGATTTTTCAATTGCCATCGACAGTAAAAAGAAACATAAGAAATATTGAGAAAATTTGTGTTAGAATTATTATTCTTACTTTTTTGGTAAGGTACCAGTCAAGGTACCCATTTGACTGTTGGGTAAACAGAGGCTACAGTTAAGGATTTGCGCCCAGAAAATCCTCCCCAGTCAGGATACGAACCCAAGACAAAGTGCTTGTGAAATACCAGGCGAGTGTCTCACCACTTTGCCATGGGGACTGCGTAATGCTGGTGTTGCATATGCCAGCATTGATGTAACGAATGTTGTGTAGGTTGCTTTGAAATAGCCCCACTTTAGGTTCCTAAACAATGTTTTAATGTTTGCCAATATCCCATATGCTGTCAAAGTTATCCTCTTTATGTGTGCCTCTCAAATCTTTTTCTTTCCGGTTCCTGTATATGCCTTCACCCTATGGTGTAAATACAGCTGAAAGGTCCTGGGTTCAATCCCTGAGGCAGGACAAACGTTTGGGCAATCTATCCATTCATCTGATACCTCTATTCACCTAGCAGTAAATAATTCCTGGGAGTTAGGCAACTGTTGTGGGTTGAATAAGCATACACACACTTCATGTTCTTTGCTATGGGAAGCCAAGATGAACTATATTTCTGAGGTCGAGCAAAATGCACAATAGGGAATTAATTTTAAATAAGCTAAGTACTGAGTACTGCAATACTGTACAGTACATATAAAGTAAATAAATAAGAGAAGATTCTGAAACTTTCTCTATGCACCAATTATATTTTTCTTTGATGTTACAACATTTGAAGTACTGTATCTATATTATGTGCTGAGTTTTCACATGCTTGAATAGCAGACTTTGAATCAGAAAAAATTACCCTTGTATTTTTCAGTGTATTAGTGGCAAGTTGCACTGTAGCTAAATTATCATTAAAATTTACCAAATATTTTCTGTAGTATTATGTTTTGACAGCTATGTTCACACACCAGATTGTGGGCACATTGGTTCCCCATTGGTAAATGGCATCAGTGCAAAGGCAAGGCAGCAGCTAAGTTGACTGTCACAAGAAATTACCTGTCACAGTTAAACCGAAGGAACAGAAAGCTTTCCTTACATCATAGATTCCCCATTATTCCTGTCATTTAAATATAAAATGCTTCAGTAATACAAACAGTAATTACACGTAAAGTTAAAAATTTTGTGCAGTACTATAATTTGTTGTATTACGTGTATCTTCCACAGCATGTTTCCGGGTACACACATTCGATGTGCTGACTCCGTACCCTGAAGGTGGCCAAGTGGTGGTGTTCCAGATGCATGATGGCAGCCACTTCCTCCATGGTGATGCTACTGGCACCCTCTTCCTCAGTGTGAGTCCCCATCGTCTCTTGGTTTACTGGAAGGCCAGTTATTGAACAGTTCCCACCTGTTACTTAAACTGTTTAATGAAACAAGGCGAGTCTGTGAGTGATGACTGCTGGGTAATGTTCAGTACTGTACACTAATTTTGTGATGAATGATGTGATTTATTTAAATAATGAGGTGCCCCAAGACTCATATATATTCAAATTTACACTACCTAAATTTACAAAAGGGCCACCATCTTGAGTGGCCTCAATGGGGACAAGAAACCAGCAGCTTGCCAAAGGTCCCCTTCTCTTATTCATGGGGCTTGTTTCCAACTGCATTTTGAACTGAAGTAATGCTTTGGTGGCTAGGAAAACTATAAACTCACTATGGGATTATGACTCTGTGGATGAAAAAGCATCTCCTGCTTTCTGTCCTACATTGTGGATAGTTGGGCTTAAAGCTCTTGCCCTTTGTATTAAATTTGATCTTTTGAAGAAGTGGCTGTATTATTTCTTCCAATTTTATTTGTATACTCTATTTTAAAGGTCTCGATAGGTTAGCCTTGTCATGTCTGGCTTGTAGTGTTATTAGTCCTGTGGCCGTCAAGTCTTGGATACAGTATTCCAGATAAGGGTACACCAGTGACTTGTACAGTTGAATAACCACTTTCGTTTCCTTGAAGTCAAAGCTTCAGTTGACAGTTCCTTGGGTTTAGTTAACTTTTTTTTTTACTGCAGCTCCCACTTGTGCAACTTTTAATGCCTATTATTATTATTATTATTATTATTATTATTAAAATACAAATACAAATATTTATTCAGGTAAAGTACATACTTACAAGGTAAGATAAAAAAGTTGATGGATTTATAGATAGAGCTAGTACTGTACATACAATGCCTAAAGCCACTATTACGCAAAGCGTTTCGGGCAGGAAAAACACTAAGACTAAAGCTTAATACTAATTGAAATTAAAGTATAAATTGTTTTGAGAAAAAATAAGAAAAAATGGAAAAAAAGGGGGGGGGGAAACATGGCAGAAAAAATAGCAAAAATACAATTTGGTCAACAAACAGCATTGTTTAAAATACAGTAGTAGACATGGGTTGACATTTTGGGGATGAGGTAGGTTACATTGAGTTAATTAGGTGGTACTTAGTTTTTATCTTAAACTGGTTGGGAGAGGTACAGTCTTTAACATAATTTGGAAGGTCATTCCACATTCAAGGTCCCTTGATTTGTAAAGCATTTCTAGTTTGACTAAGTCGTACTCCTGGAATATCAAATATGTATTTGTTTCTGGTGTGGTGCTCATGGGATCTGTTACAACTTTCTAGGAAGCTTTTACAGTATTATTATTATTTTTGTTATTATTATTGAGAAAATCCACTACAACTTTAAGTGGATGCGAACCTACAACCCTGGCATTGCCAGTCACGTACTCTACCACTAAACCAGGGCTGACTTGTAAAAAGTCATACAAAAAGTGACCTATATATTCCAGTGGATTTTCTCATTATAAATATCACTTTTATGTGATTTCTGTGTGATTATTATTATTTAAGTACTGTAATGGTAATGTCTACTCACAGACATAATAACAGGATAAAAAAAACCACATTTGTGTATTTATGAAATTTATGTAAGGAATTTACACCAAAGTCTTTCGCACTTTCCTGAGTGCTCTGTTAATTTCTGAGTGTGTGATTAGGATGAGACTTACATCTCAACATCTAATCATTACAGCTTAGATGTTAGATCATTATTATTATTATGACTGGCGAATCAAAACTCTTAGATCCTTTTCTTCATCAATCTGCTGTATGATAGTGCTGTTGGGAAGTATGACAGTTATGCAACTGTTGTGGATTGCTTTCCGGAAAAGGTTAATAGTGAAAGGAGACCTCGATAAGTCTGACAGATTTTTTGCTCCTGGCCAGGAAAACCATAAGGTGAACAATAATGTTCAGAAGTCCAAAATATATACCAAGTGCTGTCCACAGTTGATATTGTCTGTGTTTATATGCTTTGTGTACTAGTGGCTTTACAAGTTTAGTTTAGTTCATTTATAATGCACCCCATACCCATCTTGTGGGCGGTAGTGGAAAGGGTTACAGAGGCACATAATGGGCTCAGGGACTGAACCCCACAATTCATTTAGCTAAGCAAGTTACAATCTTGATGAGCTAGTTACAAAATTCAATATAAGTTGTCACATCAACAATGGGTTCGAGATTGACTTCAAGTACAGGTTCTAAATTAAGCAACTGACATATGTGGAGAGCTAGTGTCACAATTTATATATTTGTTCTGACTGTAAGAATTGTATATATAAATAAATTCAAAATATATACAGTATAAAGGGTCCTGAGAGTACAGTCAAGTTCATTCTTGCCTTGCATTCAAGAATTCCGGGGTTCGAATCCCGGGCAGGACAGAAATGGTTGAGCAAGATTCCTATCAACTAATGCCCTTGTTCACCTAGCAATAAATAAGTACTCAGGAAGTTCGTCACCTTGTTGTGGGGTTGCATCCTGGGGAGAGTCAGTAATTTGAGCCTGGGGAACACTTTGATATAAGTCTAACATGTACTGTATGTATTATATGTGTAAACTGGTTACCAGTTCCCCGACAATGAATTATTATTATCTAGTGGCAGCAAGTCATGACCACTTGACATTCACATAGAAATGTCAAAGGTTTATACCCTATTTGTCTGTGATGTTCATTTGGTACATGTAAATAGAAAAGCACAGGTTCCTTGATCTCTATTGTAATTACCTGAGTGTAGTTACAGGATGAGAGCTATGCTCGTGGTGTCCTGTTTCCCCAGCACTCTTTGTCACATAATGCTTTGAAATTACTGATGGTTTTGGCCTCCACCACCTTCTCACCTAACTTGTTCCAACCATCTACCACTCTGTTTACAAAAGTGAATTATTGTTTGTATTGTTACAGAGCGCTGAGAGCAGTGTTACCAGTCTCAATCGTACAGACGACAAATTCTTCCTATTATACTCACCAAGAGGCGCCTCCCATTACAGAATCAAACACCTCACTTCAGGTTAGTACCTCCTGCCTTCCCACAGATCTACACAATATGACTCAGGTCATCATGTCAGTACCATTCAGATCATCACAGGTTCCATGCTATGTATCCTACAGGATTGAAACTCAGGCCACGAAAGATCAGTAATTAAACTTACCACAAGTTAACATTATCATTCAGTTAGGTTACTATGAATCAGAGAGTACTACTGTCATATATGGTACATCTAAAGGTCTGTTTCATAACTACTGTTTGACTTTTACATAACTAATTCCTGTAAAATAAATAAATTCATTAATTGTTAAACAAAAACTTTGAATTTTGTATTACAGGAAAAGAAATGTTATTATTTACCTGAATTTACCTGAGGGTCACTTACACTCTAGTGGCCTTGATGAGGACTGGAAGCTGTTGGCTTCTCAAATATCCCCATTTGTCCTGATGATTTTTTCAAGCTGGATTTTAAAGTTCAGCAGCATGTTGGCATTTCCGACTTTGGCGGGTAGGGAATTCCATGGGTTTATGGGTGAAAAAGCATCTCCTGTTTTCAGTTCTACACTGTAGCTTGTCGAGCTTGAAACTGTTACTCCTTGTCTGTATTACATCTGACCTTTTGAAATTGTCCAGATCAACGTCCTCCAAATTGTTCAGTATTTTGAATAGTTTGATGATCAGCCCTATAATGCCTGGTTTGTAGTGTTGCTTGCCCTGTGGCCCTCAACCTGTCCTGGCATGAGAATTGACTTAGTTTTGAAATTATTTTTGTTGCCCAGTGCTGTACTTTCTCCAATGAAGCTATCTTCTGAAGATGAAGTCTCCATGTCTTAGGGAGCCAGTCGGCCGAGCGGACAGCACGCTGGACTTGTGGTCCTGGGTTCGATCCCAGGCGCCGGCGAGAAACATTGGGCAAAGTTTCTTTCACCCTATGCCCCTGTTACCTAGCAGTAAAATAGGTACCTGGGTGTTAGTCAGCTGTCACGGGCTGCTTCCTGGGGGTGGAGGCCTGGTCAAGGACTGGGCCGCGGGGACACTAAAGCCCCGAAATCATCTCAAGATCTCAAGATATGTCTGGATACAATAATCCAGGGGGATGGGGTGCACCAGAGTCTTATACAATTTACTCGAGTTTACCTGAGAGCCACTCACACTAGTGGCCTCAATGAGGATAGGAAGCCGGCGACTTGTCGAAGGCCTTAAATTGAATAACTACCTTCTTTTCCTTAAAGTCAAAGTAAACTTGATTATTCCTAAGGTTTGGCTAGCTTTCTTTTTTTTTACTGCTGCTCCCACTTGTGCAACTTTCAGTGAATGGTAGATTCTGACTTCAAGGTCCTTTTCTTCAATCTACTGCAAGGTAATGCTGTTAATTTGGTAGTTGTGATGTGGATTGTTATGCCCCACATACAAGGTCTTGCATTTGTCGATATTAAAAAGCATTTGCTAGTCTTCTGACCATTTGTGGAGTATATGTAGATCTCTTTGTAAGGACTCGATATCATTTTCACTTCCTACTTTACCATAATTCTTAGTGTTTTCTGCAAATTTGATGATGTGGTTTATGATATTCTCATCTGTGTCATTGATGTATATGACAAAAAGGGTTGTCCCCAAAATGGACCCCTGTGGCACCCCACTCACTACATTTCTCCAGTTAGACTGTTTCACATTTAGCATGACCCTTCGTTTGTTCCCATTTAGCACGACACGATTGCTAATTATTGAGTGTTGAAAGTCCATAAACTGTTTCATAAAAACTTTCTGACCTTCTTGTAGTTCTTTAATTATGTTACCAGTTTTCTCCCTGTTCTTCTCATTACTTTCATCCTTATTAATGATAGTGGTGCTTGGGTCATTTAGGCCATTGCCACGATTATTGCAGGTTAAGCAGTAAAAACGAAAATGGCATTTGCCTTCAGTTTGCTCATTGTTGTACGCTTCGATTAATTTATCTAAGATTTTTTTACATTTGCTGTGGTATATTTTATGGTACTGTATGCTCTCAATTACTCCCAGGCCCGCATTCAGTTGGCTGCTGCCTGAAAGTATTTTTCCTCTCACACGTCAAACAATTATCATATCCTCCTGCCATAGTTGCTAATTCAGTACTTCTTACTAATTTGTAGGAGTAACATATAAATTTATGCCTTCTTTATTGTGGTATTAAAGTTATCAATTAATCCTTATTCTTCCAGTGAAGAGGTGGGTGTTGGTATAGAGACTTTTGTTTACCTTAGTCTCCAAATAGATAATAATCAATACTATCAAAGTATCTTGATTTAATCCTATCATCTTCAGTGACCTTCCCAATCACTCACTGACCTTCAACACAACCATCACTGAATTTCACACTTTTCACAGGTCGCTTTCTCTCAGCTGGACAGGAGCAGGTAACCCTGGCTGACGTTGGACATCAGGGCTTCACAGACAACATGCATTTCGAGATATTCTCCTGCAACCGCTCCTGATCCTTGACTGGAGGTTTCTTCAGTCACTCCTGATTCCTGAACAGAAGCTTCTCCAGTCACAACTGAATCCTGACCAGAGGTTCCTGCATTCACTCTTGATCCTTGAACAAAGGCTCCTCTGGTCATTCCTGATTTGTGACCTAGGAATGGAATTCTGCATTCACTCTTGATCGAAGATTGGAGATTTCTACATTCACTAATCAATGGCTGGAGGCCATCGTTTTCTCCAGTGCTGATCGACAACATCAACATGAGTAAAATCAGAGTGGACGAGAGAAAGTGTCTCAGTGGACTTCAGTTTATAGATTATGTTCTTGAAACAGTATGATGGAACCAGTGAAATGGTCAAAGTACTCTATTTTACACAAGGAATCACTAAGGCAGGTGTGAGATGGTAAATTATTAGAATGGGCTCAGTAGCAGATTGTAATGGCAGCTAGATCTTCACTATTAACAAAAATTATGCAATCGGAGCAATTTATGGGCATGTAAAAATCACAAACCTCTAATCGCAGAGATCTGCCTTCATATATGTTGGACAATTTTTTGTACTGTGTAGTTTTAGAATATGGTGACCGGGTAGCTGGGCCTCTGAGGACGACCGTTGGTGTTGTCATGATACTGCAAGTCAAAATTTATGGATCTCGTGTGTCTGTACTGTGATGAACTTATATTTTTGGATGTGTGCTATGATGCGTGTATATATTGTTTGCCAGTATATATATACTGTAATGTGATAAAAATGCATAGAAATGAAATACTGAATATAGTAATTTAGTCTCAATCTGAGACCATATTGAACAAAAAGTGGAACAGAAAGGCTGCTTATATGAGGAAAGGGAAGGAACCAGTCACATAGTTGATTAGGTGAATATCCCTTCGTAAGCTTTCGGAAAATCGCCTACAAAGGGCATAATTGCTAACAGTGGATGGTCTGAGATGTAAAGAAAAAATTGTCCCGAGTTAATACCATACACCACTTTAAAAGTAGCTCCTATGATAGTAAATATTTTAATGATAATCAGGTATTCAGACTAAGGACTTTCAGTAGTTTTACTGCAGTATACATTGACTTTTCTAAAGATTTTGATGAGATACTACATGTACAGGAAAGATTGGAGAGGAAATTACAAGCAAATGGAGTAAATGGTAAAATACTACAGTGGATAAAACATTGGTTAGAGCATAGGAAGTAAAGGAAATGGAAATGAATCTGATTGGAAAAAACATTGTCAATCAGATACTGCAAGTTTCCATTTTGGAGTCTGCCTTTTCTCTTATGGACATCAATGACATATATAAGAATATTACAAACCACATCATCAAATTTGCAAATGTTGCAAAAATCTATGGCAAATTAGGAAGTAAAAGCAATATTGAGGCCTAACAAAGAGATCTACATGAAGTTTACAAATGTCAGCTAACTGTCAAATACATTTAAGTGCTGAAAAATGCAAGACCTTGCTTTTAGGGTATAATAATGCACATCACAACTATCATATCCACATCACACTCATACTGAAGAAAAGGACCTAGGAGTTTTGATCCACCAGTCATTGAAAGTTCCACAGCAAGTGGGAGCAACAGTATAAAAGCTGACCAAACCCAAAGCATACTCAAATGAACTCTTGATGTTATTCGAGCATGTTTTGCCCACTGGGAGGGAAATTGAGAGATAGGGAGGACGGGCAGATGCAAATTCAAGGTCTCATTCACACAGTAATTGTTTTCATTACTGTATATCAGTCATCATGAAAGGTATATATACAGTACTTTTAATGAGAAATTCCACAGGAGCTGTGATGAGAATTTGAACCTTTGTGCTGGGTATTTCCAGACTTTAATGTTTTGTTGCCAAGTATATATTATATAGGGTAAATGTACATTGGGAGCTTATAAGATCATATATAATATACTGTAATTAAGAATATTGTTTTATAATGTACATATGCTCATGTATGTAAATACTTATTTATGTTATATTTATCTACAACTGTGCATATAGTAATAAAATTTTTGCGATATCTTAGTTTAAAAGTTTCCTACCCAAGTTTGTGATAAGAAGCCAGTAATGATCGAAAAATGAATTGGTAATAACAGTAAAAACAAATTACATATACATTATTGACTAATACCTTTCATTTAGAAATTCCATAAAAGATAATCTGCAAATTTAACTAAATGACTGGGCATTTACATTTTTTTACATTACTCCAATTAAAGAAAATGGCATTGTTATTGAGTTCATAGTAAATATACAGAGGAAATCTTTCTTTTGAGGCTAACACTGGTTCGCAACACACCAAGTCCATCATCACCCAGCAAAATTCCACAATTAGAATAATAACGAACTCTGCTTTCAGACAACACTCAGCCCCCTTGTTTAAATCCCTTAACATGCTAAACATAAACTTACTTCTCTCCACACATTCTCTTGTGTCAATTACATTTACAAAATCCTGTTCTTAAATGCAAACCCTGCTCTGAAACTCTCCCTGGAGAGATGTAATAAGACCCATTATCACTACAGCAGAAATAAATATCTCTTTGATATCTCCAGAATCAAGCTTAATCTGTGTAAACACTATGCAAATAAAGGGACCTAGTCTATGGAACTCACTCTCTAATGAATTGAAAAGCTGTCCAACTTTTGCCTCATTCAAAAACAAAACCAAGAAGTACCTAATTTCATCGTCATAAGTGTCCTACCTTGTGCTGTAAAATTGCACTATCTAGTGCTACCCAATCTCCCGATCTTTATGTACCTAATCCAAACAACTTTACCATTGTGATCATTGCTGTTTTTCTTATGTGCTATCAATATGCTGTATTGTGCCTATTAATCTTTGTTAAATTACCAATCAAGCTGTCAATGCAATCAATCACAGCTACTGATGTGCTTTAATATACCTACTAATCTCTCTCATCTCATTTTTTTTTTCTTGCAATGTACCTGTTATCACTTTATATATTTTGCTAAAATTCACCTATGTACTTAAAATTATATGTTAGATTAAGGACCTGCCCAAAACGATGCATGTACTAGTGGTTTTACAAGAATGTTAACACCATCCTATGTATCCTCACAAACCCAATGTACCTTCTTGTATATATATATAAACAAATAAATAAATAACTAAATTAGCGATCGTAACTATTAAGTAAATACTGTACAATAAATAAAGATGCCACTTTTGCTCATTTCTTCCTCGGTAATATACTGAATGAATCTGCTTTATTTAACACTGCTTATCTTGTCTTTCCGCGCTTGTGTTAGCATCCTTAATGATAACTTGAGATATATGTATGGCTGATGGTGATGTCTGTTTTGATTAGCAGTTGTGCTTTTTACTTCTTTATGGGTATTTCATTATTCTAATGAAAGCACAGCCCATAACCAAAACATAGACATCATCATATACTTTAAAACAAAGAAGACCACTGACCACCACATTAAATTGAGCCTGAAGCCAACTGAGAAACCTTTACAGCAATCAAATGTGGTACATATATATATACGTATTTACACCTGCCCTCACAAAGGATGTAGCCTTCAATCTAAGTACAGTACTGTACATAGGTATGACGTTGACCAAGCTCATGAGGTGTTTTACCTATCATCTTCAATCAGGTGCCCATAAAATCACATGAAAGGGGCCCATGACATCACCCTTACAAAAACAAAATGCTGAATAAAAATACTTGCCTATTAGACAAAACCCAATATGTAAGAAAATTACAAATCCTTGAAGCCCTTCACATAAAATTTATTTATTTATTTATATACAAGAAGGTACTGTAGTACATTGGGTTTATGAGGGTACAGAGTATTGAAATTTTACATTCTTGTAAAGCCACTAGAATGCGTAGCGTTTTGGGCAGATCCTTAATCTAACATATATTTTTAAAAAGGTAATATCTAGCAAAATTAAAAAAATGTTTACAGGTACAGTACATTGTAAAAAAGTATAAAAATACATTGTAAAAAAAGTATAAAAATGCATTGTAAGAAAGTTTTAAAAAAATACATTGTATAAGAAATTTGACAGGATTAGTAGGTATATTAAAGTAAATTTAAAGGGTTATCCACAGGTACATTGTAGCATAATTTGAGGATTATTACAAGGTATAATGTAGTAAACTATGTGTATTACATGATATAAGATAACAGCAATGATTACAATGGTAAAGTTGTATGGCATAGGTACATATATATTGAGGAATTGAGTAGCACTAGATACAGTGCAAGTTTCAAGTACTAGGTAGGAAACTATGAAGATGAAATTAGGTATTTTTTGGTTTTATTTTGAATAAGGCAAAAGTTTGACAGCTTTTCAATTCGTTAGGGAGCAAGTTCCATAGACTTGGTCCCTTTATTTACACAGTGTTTACACAGATTAAGTTTGACTCTGGGTATATCAAAGATATATTTATTTCTGGTGTAATGATTATGTGTTCTATTACATCTGTCCAAGAAGAGTTTCAGAACAGGGTTTTCACTTAAGAACAGGGCTTTGTAAATGTAATTGACTCAAGAGAATGTGTAGAATGAGTTTATGTTTATCATGTTTAGGGATTTAAACAGAGGGGCTGAGTGTTGTCTGAAAGCAGAGCTTGTTATTGTTCTGATAGCAGATTTTTACTGGGTGATGATGGGCTTGAGGTGGTTTGCAGTGGATGAACCCCATACACAGATACTGTACCATAATTAAGATAGGGATAGGGTTAGTGCATAATATAGGGAGATGAGAGCAGAATTAGGTACATAATACTGTATCTGATTTTGGTGTCTCTTGTCTCGGAATAGGCCAAGAAACTTTCCATTATTTTTATTACTGATGTTAACATTGTCTATCTGAAGCTGAATTACATTTGTTGATTTGCTTCCAAATAAGATGTAGTAGGTCTTTTCTATGTTTAGTGTTAGTTTGTTGGTTGACATCCATGAGTGGACTTTTTTTAATTCATTATTCACAACATTTAGTGTGTGTGGGTTGGAGTCTGAGTAGATGAGGGTAGTATCATCAGCAAACAATATAGGTTTAAGAATGTTTGAGACATAGGCAAATCATTGAAGTATATAAGAAATAGGAGAGGTCCCAAGATGCTGCCCTGTGGCTCTCCAACGGTCATTGGTAGAGTGGGAGAGGTTATATCATTGATGGCCACACATTGGTGTCTATCACTAAGATAGAATCGGATATAGTCCAGGGCAAGGCCTCGGCTTCCATAATGATGGAGTTTACGTAAGAGGTAGTTGTGATTAACAGTATCAAAGGCCTTTCTCAGGTCAATGAAGAGTCCAATTGGAAACTCATTTTTTCAAGGGCTGAGTAAATTATATCAAGGAGACTAATAATTACATCATTGGTACTCTTTTGGGAGCAGAAGCCAAACTGATAGAGGCTGAGTATGTCGAATTTTACGAGGTAGGAGTAGAGTTATTTGTAGTTAATTTTTTCAAATATTTTTGATAGTATGGGTAGGGTTGATATTGGTCTATAATTGTTTATGTTTGCTGGATTGCCTCCTTTATGAACTGGCATTACTCTTGCTTTTTTAAGGATATCAGGAAAGGTAGCTGAGGCTATTTCCCTATCATCCCGCCGGTGCTCTAATGGTAATCTTGGGAATGGTATTTTATGAAATCACCTCATTTTTTTGGGCCACGCTTGTTCGCATTTGTGTTGCTCACGTTTCCCCAAAAAATTAGGTGATTTGATAAAATACCATGCCCAAAATTACCATCAGAGCGCCGGCAGGATGATGGAGAAATAGCCTCGGCTACCATCATCTTTTGTTCGGTCGTGATGGTCGAGCGGTCCTGTACACCAGTTGCATAGTGCTATTGGCAGTATGGGTTCGAGTCACCTCTGGGGTGTGGAGTTTTCATTTATACTGTGTGTGTGTGTATATATATATATATATATATATATATATATATATATATATATATATATATATATATATATATATATATATATATATATATATATATACTACTAGTAGTATATATATATATACTACTAGTATACACTACAGTGTATACTAGTAGTATACTATGATGACTGGGATTCTTTCGGACGTAGGTTCGAATCCTCGTCACGGCCCTTGTGGATTTGTTCATTTACTAGTAGTAATATATATTTGCCTAACAGGTTCGTTTAGTTCATTTATTATGCACCGTATACCCATCCTGTGGGCGGCAGTGGAAAAGGTTAGAGGCACATAATGGGTTCAGGGACTGAACCCCACAATTCATTTAGCTAAAGTTATGAGTGATTTTCGTTATTTTCAAATATTGGTTTTCATATGGGTTTATTTGAATAATTATTATATTATATTAAGATCATGAATTACTGACTTACTGAGCGATTTACATATATCAGTGTTGGTTTATGTACAGTACTTTTGAAGTATCGTACAGAAGAAAACGTGAGTACGGGAAAATATTGTCCCGTAAAAAGCTTGAATGGACGCAGTACTGAAGACTAGCCTCTGTATGATGACTACGAAAATACCAACTGTGTTTAAGATGCAGAAAAAACACCAAACTAGATGATACAATAACATGAAACACCGTAACACATGAAAATAATATATGAATGGCCAGGCAGAGAGGAGATATTGATAGCGTTGCCCGAAACGCTATGCGTATTAGTAGCTTTAGGTATTGTACGTAATAGCTCTATCTGTAAATCCAACTTTATATTATTAACTCATCTTCTATGTACAGTATATAGTTTTACCTGAATAAAAATTTGAATTTGAATTTTGAATTTTAACATATTGAGAGATAGCGTTGCCTGAAACGCTATGCATATTAGTGGCTTTAGGTATTGTATGTACTACCTCTATCTTTAAATCTAACAGAATGTTTGTACTGTAGACGATGATGATGATTATGAAGATTAAGCCATCCAAAAAGTGGCACGGGCATGAATAGCCCGTAAGTGGTGGCCCTTTGGAGCCATTACCAGTATGAAATATGTATGTACTAGCATGTACTAGTATGTACTAGCTCTATCTATATATCAATCCATTAATGTAACATCACTTGTATGTATATACCTTACCTGAATAAACATCTGAATCTGAATCTGAATCTGAAAAGCTGATTCTGGAGATCTGTGGAGGTGCGACTGCGTGACGGGAGATGTCTCCCGTCCTTGTACTGTAACTCTGCAACTATATATGTACTGTTTCTAAATAAATTATTATTTTTATTATAAAATTGATTCAAATTTGGCGGGTGATGTATTGGTCCGCGGGTGGTGGGGGGGAGGCGCGCGCCGCGGCGGGCCGCCACAGACGCTTGTTGACCCCGCCAGTAGGCTCACGCTCCTGCCTCACGGGTTAGTATATCGCCCCACTCATTGTACTTTCTGGGTTATTGGTGGCATCGTGTAGCTGGGCCAGCCGAGGGTTGCCGCGAGGACGCCGCCGCAGAGACCGACCGTCGTGCCCGCCGCCGCTGTGTCATGTCTGACGGAGGTAAGGATGAGGAGCACCGGCGGCGTCTGACGCCATGTTGAGCCTCACCCCCGCGTGGCGCCGCCGCCGCCGACCCCACGCTCTCTTTTACTGACTTTTTGGGCTGGTTTGTGGCTCCTGTGGGTGGTGGTGGGGTGGTGGCTGTGGTGGGTAGTGTGGGGGTGGGGTTTGTTGGGGACTGTTGCGTTGTTAGGGTGGGGGGCGGCGGCGGCGTGGGGTCCGCGGCACGCGTGGCGGGCCCTCCAGTGTGGGGGGCCTCGACCCCCACCCTACAGTGTTGGGGGGGGGGGGGGGACCTTCCACCCCCACCCTCTAGTGGTTGGGGGGACTCCACCCTTTTGCGTTGTTGGGCCCTGTACCCACCACCACCCATGGTGGAGGTGGGTGACCTCCACCATGGCATTCCACCTCCACCCCAATAGCATGTGGGGTGCCCCCTCCCACCCCACCCCAATAGCATTCGGGGGGGGCCCATCCCACCCCATTAGCATGAATGGGGGGGCTCCACCCTCCTACAATAGCATGGGGTGCCCACCCATGCCACCCCAATAGTGTGAAGGGCCTCCCTCCCACTCCAATAGCATGGAAGTGGTGGACTCTTCTACCTCATTCAGTAGAAAGATGGCCTGGACCAATCTTGGTACAGGGTCTATTAATATGGTATGTAGTATATTAAAATTTAATATTGGATTACTAATATGTATATACTCACCCACATCCTTGCTTAAATATACCTGTTTGTATATCTTCTAACCCAAAATTGTTGTATCTATTATCTTGCTTTATTTCAAAACTAATGAACAAATCCACAAGAGCCG
This sequence comes from Procambarus clarkii, assembly GCF_040958095.1. Taxonomy (NCBI): domain Eukaryota; kingdom Metazoa; phylum Arthropoda; class Malacostraca; order Decapoda; family Cambaridae; genus Procambarus; species Procambarus clarkii. The sequence continues at coordinate 13,939,875 of NC_091239.1, read as the reverse complement.
TGACGAGGAGTCACGGCCATGTGGATATGTTCATTTCATGCATCACGTTAGTGTGATCTCTGTGTGTGATTTCAAAACTAGTTTGCCTTGCTAAGTTTAAATGCATTTTATCAATTCATACTCCAGCCCCTCTGACGGTTTCCCAACGTCAGGAAAAGTCAGGTTTGTGTCCGCTCCTTACCTACCAGAGGACCCAAAAGAGGAAAGGAGAATGTCACTTTTACGAGCTGTTTTCATTTTCTAGTACAACAATCTTGCTTTAGTGTAACATATAGTACGAGCAAAAAAGAGATGTTCTAGGAGCTGCCTTGTATGGCCAGGCCTTCTGCAGTTACCTTTGTTCTTATGTCCTCTGCCCGAAACGCTTTGCGTAATAGTGGCTTTAGGCATTGTATGTACTAGCTCTATCTATAAAGCCAACAAACTTTGTAAATCTCTTTATGTATGTACCTTACCTAAATAAAGATTATTATTATTATTATTATTATGTTCTCTGTAGGACCTGTTGCATTCACAATTAGTAGTTTTAAAGCATAATATGGCATACACAATTAGTTTTAAAGCATAATATGGCAAAGATAAAAGGGAAGCTATCCTGTAACTAAAGTATAAAAATATGTAAATTTGACTATGCCAGTTTTGAGGATTTATACTGTGTGCAATTTTATTAACTAATAAATTTGTATACTGCCATATAAACCAATAATGGTAGATACTATATTTTTTGTATGGATGTTATAACCTATGTTGCTTATCTCATGATTTGCAACCAATAATAATAGTTTAGCAACTCAATACATTTTAGTAATAACTTCCTGTGGAGTCTTACTAAATGATGCCTTTGCAGTGTTTACTAATTAGTAAAAAAATATCCATAGTTTTTCATTGTTTAAACACGTCTTAAAACTAATGCTGAAGGCTGGACCAATTGGCTTAAGTTCATCTTCAGTAGGCAAAGTTAGGCAGTTATTGAGCTGTGATAACTTGATCCAACAGGCTGTTGCTTGGAGTAGCCTGCAGGCCCACATATCCACTACAGCCTGATTGGTCTGGCACTTCTTGCAAGAACCTGCCTCTTGAATACATCCAGCTTTGTTCTGGCAATATTTCTAATGCTTGCTGGGAGGGTGTTGAACAGCCATGGACCCTTGATGTTCAAGCAGTGCTTTCTGATTGTGCCTATAGCACCTCTACTTCTCACTGGTTCTATTCTACACTTTCTTCTGTACCTTTTGCTCCAGTATGCTATTTTACTTCACAAATTTGGGACCTGGTCCTCCAGTATCTTCCATGTATGTTATTTGATACCTTTCTCGTCTCCTTTCCAGAGATTACATTTTGAGTTTTGAGACGGTCCCAATAGTTTAGATGTTTTGTTGTCATGTGTTCTCTGTATTCCCTCTTTAGAGATCTCTTCTACTCTGAAAGGGGAAGTGAGTACTGAGCAAAACTTTAGAGGGGACAGCACCAGTGATTTAAATAGTGTTAGCATTGCTGTGGGACTTCTGGATTTAAACGTTCTCATAATCCATCCTATAATTTTCCTGGCTGCCACTATATTCGCTCGGTTGTGTTCACTAAACGTCAGGTCATCAGATATCACAATTCCCAGGTCTTTTACATGTTGCTTTCCTTTTATGAGTAGGTCTGATGTGTTCTGTACCCCTGTTTTGTTTGTTCCTAGTTTTCACCATACCTCAGTATCTGGAACTTATCACCGTTAAACAACATTATTTTCAGTCGCCCAATTGAATACTTTATTTACATCTGAAGTAGTTTTTTAGTGTCTACAGTGGCAATTTTCATGCTGATTTTCGTATCTGCAAAGGATGACACGATGCTGTTTAGGGTTTTGTCCATATCAGAGATAAGAATGAGAAATATCAGTGGTGCAAAAGCTGTGCCCTGGGGTACAGCTTTTCCCTGCCTGTGGACTTTATCTTCCTTGATTTACCATCACTGCATTATGTTTGACAAAGTTGAAATTGAAAATCCAATACCACACTTTACCCATTATTCCTACTGATCACTCCATGGTCACATTTGTCGAATGCCTTTACAAAATGTGTGTGAACAACATCGGCATTTTGCTTCTCCTCTTAAGGCTTCTGTGATTGTCATAGTGGTTGAGTACCTGGAACAGGATGTTCCTGCTCTAAATTTTATCCATGTTGTCCTGGGTTGTAAGTTCATTATTTTCCATAAAACAGGAAATTTGATTTCTAATAGGGAATGCCTTCAGCCAGTGCCTAGATGGAGGCACTCTGCAGTTTGGTGGGACTGCTTTGACATAATGCAAAGTTGAAATTGAAATTTCAACACTACACTTTACCCAAGTGCAGTGTCTGGCACTTGTCAACACCTGGTGCTCGACTATGTTAACGCTTCTTGTTTTATCCTCCAGTGTTTCGCAGATTGTTTTCAGTTTATTTACATCCACTGAGCTTTTATACCCATACTAGTATTTGCATCATACATGTAAAACGCAGACAATAATTATTTAAAACATCACATGACAACAGTCCCTTAGTAATATTCATGATCACTGCATTTGTACCATGAAATGATATAATTTTTTTTCATGAGTTAAGGTAATCTCCATTACATCCACATAGCCCAATTATGTTCATATTTGCATCATGTAAAAACCAAAACAATTATTTAAATCTTCAAAAGATAACCGCATTACCCTGTGAATCGACAATTGACAAGAACCGCTTTATAAGGGTTCATCTGTTGTAGTTGCATTGTGTGGCTTGATTTTCATGGAATAATTATTACATCTCCATTTTACAACTGGAAATGTTCAATGATTGTATGTATTTCATATTTCTTGCACTAAACTACCAGTATGGAATGTTTGTTTCAATTAACATTTTTGATCACATTACCTTTCTAAGTTTAATGAATTCTGAAATACAATACATCATTGAATTGATTAATTTCTAGCTTGCTGCATGTGAAGAGTACAAAGATAATCACTTGGACTGGACGGGAGAGTAGCGGTCTTGCTTCTTGCAGGTCACCGTTCGATCCCTGATTGCCCAAGTGGTTGTCCACCATCCCTTCCCTCTGTTCTTTCCAAAATCCTTATCACTTTGTGCTATATAGTCATACTTGCTTAGTACTTTCTCCTGGTAGTCATCTTATCTAGCATACAAGAAGTGAAGACAAATGACAAAGGGTGATCTGAATTTTTTGGTGATTGTATTAGTAAAATAATAAGCTTGTCAGGTTTTGTGTTAAATTTTATTTTCTTAGCTGAGCACGCTTGCCTTTACAGAGGAAGAAAAGCAAACCAAAATGGGTGAAGGTGATGAAGAAACAGTGGTCAGGGTTCGTGGCCTACCATGGTCAGCTACTGTGGAGGATGTGGTCAAATTTTTTGGTAAGTATTAAAACCCTTTGGTTTTGCTTTGAATAATTATTATAGTTAAGCAAATACACAGTAGTTTAGTATAGGCTGTTCTGTGTATGAATGAACATTGTATAGAACTTTGTAATCGAAATACCTTGTACATTGTCGGTAGAGCGACAGTCTCTATTCATGTTGGTCGGTGTTATATAATCCCCGATCGTTCGAGTGGTTGGGCACCATTCCTTTCCAGTCTCATCCCAAATCCATATCCTGATCCCTTCAAAATGCTGTATAGTTGTAATGGCTTGGTGCTTTTCCCTGCTAATTTCCTTCCTGCATTGTCAAATGTTTGTCTCCCCTAAATACCATGTTTCTTTTTTCAAATGTTCTTAATTATTGTATAGCTAATATTCTTGTATGTTTCCTTCATCCAAAGAATTTTATGCAATTGGACTAGTCTTGTGACAGGAAAGTATGGTGATTGTAAATAATATACAGATAGTAGGATTTTATGGGACTTATTCTTGTGAAGGATGAACTTGACAAAAGTATTTTGGAATGCAACCTCTCCTCATAGTAGTATTTGTAGTCAGAAATATTGTAGTAGAATACAGAAATTGTCTGGTAGTTGTGGTTTTCAGAAGCAAATATATTTCTAGGCAAAGTTGTGGTGGTGTTGATCTATCAGGTGTACATGTTTGCTTATTGGTTTGGAACCTATAATTTATGGTGGTGCAAAGAGGTAAACAATTTCACCCAACTCTCACTAACGTATTATATATCAATGAGGAAATCCACCAGGGACTCCGGGGTGGATTTTCTCATTGATATATATATATATGAGATTTGTTTGTCTAAAGTTTGGCTGCAAGGTGTAGGACCATTTTTCCCTTCCAAAGTGCTTGTCGGTCATACATAAAAATTTGGCTTCATATATATTGTCAAACATCCTATTTATGACATTAGTCAAAAACTACTAGGAGCTGAAAATTCATGTCAATCATTAAAATTAAAGGTTCTAAAATGGTGAGCAGTCCCTGCAAACACAACATAATGGTCCCTATTGTTACCTTATTACAACTTGTTACATAGTATGTCTTGTTATAAAGTTTGTTAGAAAGTGCTACAACTTGCTAGAGTTGTTACAAGTTGGAGTGATGACCTAACCCCACACCGGTCGGCCTAGCGGACAGCACGCTGGACTTGTGGTCCTGGGTTCGATCCTGGGTGCCGGCAAGAAACAATGGGCAGTTTCTCTTTCACCCTATGCCCCTGTTACCTAGCAGTAAAATAGGTACCTGGGTGTTAGTCAGCTGTCACGGGCTGCTTCCTGGGGGTGGAGGCCTGGTTGAGGACCGGGCTGCAGGGACACTAAAAGCCCCGAAATCATCTTAGGATAACCTCAAGATAACACCATAAGATAAAGGCAACAATATTTCGGTCTGTCCTGGACCATTATCATTATCACAATCAACTTAATACTGGCCCAGGATGGACCAAAACGTCATTGTATCTTGATCTTATGGTGGGTGGTTTGGTCATCATATCTTCAGTCATGATATTGTGACTCGTCATCTTGTTAGGTTTCAAGTTTGAACATTGCAGCAACATAGAAGTTACGTGTGTTTGGCAGGGTGCCATCGTTCATTAGTTATGCAAAATCTTAAATGCTTGACATTTGTATTCAAAAAGTGGCATGGAAAAAAAATTAGGGTTTTGTAACCAAACATTTGGGTGGGACCAAAACTGCATTGCACTCTTGGCCAGCACTTACAGTACAGTTTTCCTTCTGTCCATTCAGTGGTCATTTGCTCTTAACAGATTAGTAAGCCCCAGATGATCAGTTTAAATTAGTATTTTAGATGCATAATATAATTTTATATATATATATATTTATGGCAGTTTGGCTTTTAAGATCCAGTGTAAGCGGGTGAAAAAATGTATTTAAAATTGTTCTGAAATCCTCTTAGTCTTTGCATTAACTCTTTTATTTTATGTAATTAAAATAACATTTTCTATTCTTCAGATGGTGTAAATATAAAAAATGGTCGTGAGGGTGTTCACCTCACGCTTTCCAGAGAAGGTCGGCCCAGTGGTGAAGCATATGTTGAAGTTTCCACAGAGGAAGATGTGACCTTAGCGGAGAAGAAACACAACCAACACATGGGCAGAAGATACATTGAGGGTGAGACGGGTTTTACCTTTTCGGTTTAAACTACATTTGATAATACAATTTTCTTTTTAATTTCTGCATATAGAAATCAAGCAATGGCTGTAGTGTAGGTATATGGTATGATTTGAGAGTTCCTTTATATTTAAATTAACCCCTGGGCAGTGCCACTGATTATACCATGCAACATTTGGTGAAAATAAAATATAAAAATTATAAACATTTTTCTTCTGATATTGTTAAAATGCATTTTCTGATCATGGAAAAATAACAATGTGACTTGGGCTGTGGTGACTCCTGAAATTTTCGTTATGACGCCACAATTTGTGTACGCTCGTGGAGCAAATGCCCCAGGGTGGTCGCCTATAATTGTGTAAAACCCTGGTTTGTGTGTGTGAGAGACTGCAGGATCCATGTGAGGGGAGATGAACTCCTGGTTGCAATTCTTTTACCATGTCATGGCACAGTCGGTTAAGGCGCGCCTGGGATCCTCTCGGATGTAGGTTCGAACCCTCATCACGGCCCTTGTGGATTTGTTCGTTTGATGCATCACGCTATTGTGATTTCTTTGTGTAAATAGTTGTTTCGTAAAGTTTTGCCGTCGGCAGCAGTTGCATTGCATTTCAACTGCTGTCAGATTGGGGAAATGAGTAGGTAGCTGTGATGTGCACCACATAATTGAGGAATGCATTTTTATGCTTGTACAATTTTAATATATACAGTTTTTCAATGTATTTAGGATGAACTATATAAAAAGGTATGAATCCAAAATTATTTTTATTTTTTCAGTATTTAAAGCGAAAAAATCTGAAATGGAATGGGTTGTTAAGAGGGCTGGGTTTGGAGCATCTGGTGGTGAAGATGATGGCTGTGTTCGCCTCCGTGGTTTGCCATTTGGATGCTCAAAAGAAGAGATTGCACAGTTCTTTTCTGGTAAGTATTCTGGGCATTTTTTTTCTTGGAACAAGTTAATGCTTATTATGAGATTTTGAAGAAATATGAGTTATAAACATTTTGTTTCATACTTGAGCCATTGAGAATGTGAAAATAAAATTAAGGCCTGAAAGAAGTTGCAAATTAGAAAAGGCTTAACTGGATTTAGGGTTGGGTGTCAAGACAAAGGGTATGGAAAGTAAACTTTACAGTAGTGTTAGATTTTGTGGTAACTAAAAACTTGCATATACAGTATTAAACATTGCTGAAAATTATTACATTTTATCACATCTCTATAGGCTCTTAACACATCAAGTGTTCACTTAAAAAGATTAGTCTTGAAACTAGTTACAGAAAATAAAAAAATCCCTTATCAGTGTTAAGAATTATGAGTATTGACCATTGTTAAATTGCTTTTAGAATTGTTGAAATATGTGCTGTACACTGAAAATCAGGGATATAAGCATTCACATTTTGTTTGTAAGGGATAATTTCTTCAATGATCAGGAATAATGGATTTTTTGGGGAATAGACGATAGCATTTGGGGCGGGGGTGTATATCTAGAAGGCATATTCTGTAGTTTACTAGAAAAATAAATCTTAATCTTAAACATTACTGTTTTTCATTCTGGTTTTCAAGTGAATATTATGAAAGCCAATAATAATATAGTTGTCATTTTTTTCTTAACATTATTCTCTTTCAATGTCGCTGGGTAGGGTTGGAGATAGTTCCGAACGGGATAGCTCTGCCTACCGACTACCAGGGGCGGCATACGGGGGAGGCATACGTTCAGTTTATAAACAAAGAGGTCGCTGAAAAGTCCCTTGAGAAGCATAAGGAAAAAATAGCGCACAGGTGGGAAGGCAACACTACAAAGGAATGGTGTTGCACTCAGGTTATCAGTACATACAGGATGTGGGGAGGTTTGTGGTCAAGTTTCATTGTCAGTACAGTACTTTTCCTGATATCAAGAATTTTGACACTGGCAGACATGGCAAGTGAAGATAATGTTTAGTGATAGTTAAATGAAATTTGAAACAAATCTGCCCTATAGCACCTGAAAGGGGCGTAGCTGGCTACTGGTGGAGAGGCAGGGAGGGAGGATTGGGAGGGTGTTACTTCCCAGGATGGTTTCCTTGCATTTACTGGCTCGGGTTTAGGGCCTTATCTCATTGGACATAACAGGTTTGCATGAATTATTAAACTTAGACAATCATTAAAGGCAAGGAATATCCAATGTTCCCTTGGAGAATGGTACCCATTTTGTTCAGTATTAAGACTATGAAGTAAATTGATTTATGATTTTTACATTTAAATTACTATGTGAAACAAAGGGTAGCATTCTCTATCCCATAAACCAAACCCCAGTTTACTTAAGATGCTGAATAAGGGAGGACCGTTGAGGGTAGGAAATGGTTGTTTCACATCCCAAGCAGTACTCCCGAAAACAGCCATTAGTGGGTAAGGGTCTGTCGTATTTTAGTTTAATTACTAATGGGACTTCCAGTATACAGTACTTTCACATTTCCGTTTTGTCAGTGCATGAAGGTAAGGAATCCTTAACAGTACCTGTGTAATGTTCCATGAATATGGATTTTTTCTAACTTTTTAGTAGAAGTTTGCTGAAGGAAGTCCCAAGATACTCTTGAGCTTGACTGTATGTTAGTTATAAGAGAAGTCAAGAAGGGCACTTCGAAGATGGCAGCAGACATGCAGTGAACCCCTGGTGGGTGGGAGGGCATGTGGTGAGTCAGGTAGGCAGAGGAGGCTGGCTGGTGGGCAGTCGGGCGGTGGGCCTGGGCTGAAGCTGGTGGGCCGGGCTGGGCCTGTCTGTTGGGCTGACCGGGAAGGAGCGGGAGGAGACACTGGGCCGGGACACGGGCACGGGCTGGTGGGGCCGGGCCTGGGACTCGGACTATCCACACTGTCGGTAACAGTTACAATTTTTTTAAGATTATGCAGTTCATTTGTAAATAATTTTGACTTAATTGAGATTATAATATTTCCTGATAAATAGACATTTGGTGTACAAAATATTAATTCCCTTAAAATCACAGCAGTGCTGATGGAATATGGTGTGTTGTCAATAGAACAAAGACAATGTTCTTGAAATCAAGAGTTGAATGTGAATTTAAACAAATTTTCCAGAAATTTATTCCTATAATCAGAGGTACTTTCTGCCTAGGCCAATGGTTGGTTGTCATTGCAGATGGCCACCACCCCTCCCCTTCCTAGTTACACACTGGAGCAAAAGTCTACTGATATTTAATTTCCTTAATACAGTACTTTTCTTGAATACCATAATTATCCACTGAAAGTTTTATATTTAGCGTTAAAATTTTAAATGCCTTTGTTTTATGTATCAGACAAAACACCTTAGTTGATATACAAAAATCCTTGAAGTTCATTATCAGAGTTTACTTAAAATTAGTTATTGCTTTAGTTTGGCATAATCCCCCATTTTAAGATTTTCATGGTGAATTAATTTCTTTATTATCCAACAGATACATAGAGATCTTCCGAAGCAATCTAGGAGAAGTACGTGCTGCCATGAGTCCCAAGATGCGAGGTCCAGGTGGTCCAATGGGAGGCTACAATAACAGACCCACTCCGTATGATTCACGCGATAGATTTGGAGGCATGAATCGTTACAGTTTGGGAGGCCGTGGTCGAACTCGTAAGTTTAAAACTTGCTTACCAGTTTGTAATGGTTGTAATTTTGCATATAATTTTTACAGTATTTGCAAATTTAGATGTGAAGTTTCTGTTGTAAGGATTACATTCATTGGAATGTACTTTGCAGATTTTGCCTCTGAAGGTGGCTACAATGACTATGATGATGGTCCTGGCTGGGGAGGTTCTGGCGGTTACAATGATGGACCTAGCAGCTGGCTGAGTAACCGTGGTGGCCGTGGTGGTGGTCCGGGTGGCTTGAAGGTAATGTGAAAGGACTGCTTTTTTTTTTTTATTATTGAATTAGCATTGACTATACTGTACAATATCTTTTAACTAATATGTTGTATTAAGGTTTTGGGACAAAATTAAACTTTGTGACACTTTCAGGGTAATTTTGGTGGTGGTCGAGGAGGAAGTTGGAACAATGGAACAGGACATTGTGTTCACATGCGAGGTCTTCCTTTCCGTGCTACAGAAATGGACATAGCTGATGTAAGTTGAAAGGCAGCTCCGCTTCTTACTTGTTATTGTTTGTGATATTTAATTTTCTTTTGTGATCCCTATTTAGCTGATCAAATGGTGGGTTGATGCCTTTGGGCCTAGAAAATGTAGATAACTATCTTTTGGCACCAGTTATTGAAACTGGTGGTTTGGCTTCTCCATGTGTTCCTGATAGTAAAAGTTTTGGCCTTCCCAGGTGGCTTGTGGGTTGCTCAGCGATACTTAAAAAATTAACAATCATTTTATATTTCCCAAAGTCGTTTGTTGGGTAAATAAAAGAAAATTGGTGTCCAAGGTTGACAAATAAATTCTTACAGATGCAAAAACAAGAGTACTGTATTTACAATAGACTGTGACAGCAATGTATATACAGTACATTGTTTATGAATAACAATCTGAAATATTCGTTTTTCTGGTACTGTACTAATCTAGTTGCAAAGCAAGGCAATGCCCATAGCGCCTTAAGGTGCTCAGTGGGTGGTGCAATAAGATTTTGAATTTTGCAAAAATTCAAATTTTTGTAGTTTTCATTCCTAGTGATTTGAAATGAAAGCTGTTGAATTTGGCAATGTTGACATTGTTGTAATTTTTTAAATTTTAGGTACTGTAGTTACTAATTCTTTAACAACTGCTTGGTACAAAACATCTTGAAGCCAACAACGGGTGGAGAGGATCCACCAGCTGCTATTTCTGGTCTTTAAAGTAACATTCAAGAATAAAAGGAGATCTGTAGGAATGTTCAGACTTGAGTGTGCCTGGTGCTCTCTAGCCTTTTAACAGTTCAAGTTGTATGTAACGTTGTCTGGTGTGTTGGTGGCTACCATGCTGTTTCGATGCACCATATCATATAAACATCATAATTGAATTGCTAATATGCACACTATACTTTGAGTATAGTGATAGTTTACACAATTTATTAGGTAAATATATCGCATTACTTTGAGGTTATCTTGAGATGGTTACGGGGTTTAGTGTCCTCACAGGCCCGGTCCTCGACCAGGCCTCCTTGCTGCTGGATTGGTCAACCAGGCTGTTGGACATGACTGCTCGTAGCTTGACATATGACACTACACACTATTGAATAATAATCCGACAAAAAAATCGGAAATTAAAATAATTACGTAAAAATATCTTCGTGGCTACTCCCGCCTGACAGCTAGAGAGGAGACCGCTCAGAACGTGTACTCTCAGCACCTGAATCTTGCCGGACCTCTTCGCCCTGTTGCAGCCAAAATGTCATAGTATTTTTTATTATTTTTCCCATGATCAGGGAATAGTGATTATTTTAACAATCTGGGAAGAATTTCTTTTCTTGCAAGCAGCGGTGTTGTCGACTTATTAGCAGCACCGCCCAGGGGCTAGTATGTGTACATTTTTTCAAGTTGCTCTGTTAAGTGAATTTTAAAATGCACTGGAACAACCTTGGAAAATATATATATACTAGTGATGAACATATATTCCTAGAGGTAAAAGAGCACTACAGGGTACATGTACCCCAGTTTGAGACCCCTTGCTCTGGGAGTTGGCAACTGCATCTTTGTTTGAATACATATTTAATTTGACCAAGGAACGTGTTTCATTGCAAGAGGGGCATCACTCCATAGTACTGCCACCACAGCACCACCACCCCCAACCACTGCATTGCCACTACATACTTGTATCACCCATTCTTCTCCTATTTCCTTCATAGCTGACAGGTAGAACCTCAGATTTCCACTATCCCACATCCACCTGCCTCCTTTCCATCTTCTATATAAACTGCCAGAGGTGAGAATGCATGCATGTCAGTTGCATTCCTAAGAATGTTAGTTATTTGGCTGGCAAGAAGATGCAGGGAACAACTTCCTTGATAGCTGCATAACAAAAAAGTATTGGTATACCAACAAACTAATTTGCACTTCCTTTTTCCACCAGTTCTTCAGACCTCTAAACCCTGTCAACATTAATATCATCATGGACAGTTCCAATCGTCCCTCTGGTGAAGCGGATATTGAATTTGCTACACACGATGATGCTGTAAAAGCCATGTCCAAGGTATGTTATTTTGAGAGGTCTTTATAAAATTAAAATATTTTGCATATGCTAGTAATGTTTAATAATTGATAATAATTACTAATGTCAATCTAATGTTTCTAATATAGGAATGTTTACTTTGCAGGATAAAGCAAACATGCAGCATCGTTACATTGAGCTTTTCCTGAACTCCACCCCTGGTGGAAATATGGGTGGACCTGGAGGACCCATGGGAGGCCCAGTTGGTCCCATGGGTGGACCAGGCTCTGGTAACTTTGGAGGTGGTGGCGGCGGCGGAAGTTTCAGCGGAGGCAGCATGGGCGGCGGGTTTGGTGGGGGTTATGGGGGGGGCAGCCGATTGGGGGGAGGTAGGTACGTCGCATTCGCACTATTTACCGTAAGTAAGTGAACATGGGCATCTTAACTAATGCACCAATGGATTTGAAAGGGAACTAGGAATTTTTTCATTGATTATATTTAGTAGGGTAGCTACAATTCATTACAGTTTCTATTAGCAATTTGATGAAATTTTAAGTTATATAAGAAAATCAACATATGAGCCATTAAATTTTCAATCAATTTGAATTTTTAGATTGGTATTTGAATTATTAATTTCATAATTAAATTGAGATGTGCAGTTCTACTTTGTAAATAATCAATTTTGTCTTGAGACAACTAAAAGTTGTAAAAAAAAAAAAAAAAAAGCCTTTAGACTAGGAACTTTAATAATTTGCACTGGTACTACTTGTTTGACAAGATATGTTGGCAAAGTAATCCAGTGCATTGCAAGTTGCTTTTATTTTATTTGCAACAGTTCTCTTGCAGTTTAAGGTTGCATTTTTATTCAAGATTATCAGTGCCCAGGAAAGGATATTTTTATCTGTAGACAAAGGCTTGTTGGTTGTGTACATAGTTTGGTACTAAGACAAGAGATATTAATCATTTTGGTCAGACATTTATTGGACGTATATTGTCTTACAATATTTTTTCTTGGGACTTAAGAAATTTTTATTACTTTATTATTCATGAGTTGATGGTATGATTTCCTAGCTATAAGAGCATGTAATGTGAAAGCTTCTGCATTAATGCTTAATCTGTTTAACCTTTATCTTGAATATATGAAATATTGCATCCCTAATGTGGATGGGAGGTATATGGGTTTAGGAGTTTTGATGGCAACCTTATGCTAGTGGCGTGGGGTATTTGCTCAAAACAACCAAAAAAGAAAAATAGCTTATGTAATACTTATTTGATGTTCTGCTATCTTGTGATTCTACATTACTTTCTCATAAAATCTGATGATCATTTTTTGTGTTGTGTATGACACTACAAAATTCTTTTTCTGGCTGATAAAAACGTGCATAAATGGTTATTTGGCAAATCACGTAACAAAATATAATTGGTCAACTTTCAATGTTACTGCAATCAATTTTTCTGCCCTCTGCAAAACTGGTTAGGATATTGCCAATTTTGAAATAAGGATGAATTTTTAAACACCCCAGGTTACTAACAAAGGGTTAATCCAAAGCTCATTAATCAACACTGGTAATTAAAAGTTAGTGATAATAGTGAACGGTAGAAAGGGTAAAATTTGGCAAGTGTCGAGTAATATTCTATTGCAAGGCAGTGATGTGAATGGATAACTGCCACAGGCAACAAGAAATAGTGGTAAATAGGAGCATCAGAATTTTTTTTTATTAGTACATTACTAGATTGCTATTTAGAGAAGCAGGAAAAAATACTGATGCAGATGTTCAATGCTAGGGTATAGATTATTTTTGAAGATGCTAAACTAAAAAGATAAGGGTATGAGACAAGTGGTACAAGAATGAAATTCTTGTATGAAATGATACAAATGGTACAAGAATGAAATTCAAGAATGAAATTCTTGTACCACTTGTGAATGAAATTCTTGTACCACTAAAATACCATGTGCTTAATGGTACTTTTTGTACCATGTAAAGTAACATGACTAACAAATGAAAGTAAAGGCAACTTTTGTGAATGTTTGTTTAGGTTTTTGGTGATCATGAATGGGATGCTCTTAATATTCTTCAAAGGAGCTAAGAATGACAGAATTTAAGGTACCTGGATCCTATAAAACTAATGCAGCACGAGATATGAGCTTTTATGGAATAGGTAAATTTTACCAAGAGGGTCATGTCAAGGAAAAAAAAACTTGTGTGATTCAATATTATGCTAATTTTTTATCACCATATGTACTCCTGGGCATTCATTTTCAGAAAAGTGAATAGGCAGCTCTGAAATTGTCTGGTATGATATATTTCTTTAGGCCTTGCAGTTAAAACTGTAGTCTAGCTTTGGCAAACATTTTGTAGAATGTCCTTATTTTCAAGATACTGTATTTGGAATTCTTCCCTTTTTAATGTCACTCTGTATTTCTTGGTGAATCTGATACCTTTGACATTTTTAGTTGTGCTCACTCTCATGTTGGGATTGTGCCAGTGCTAATTAGTATTCCAGGCTTGGCATCTTATGGTAATTTTTTGTTCTTATATTTGACAGATCTTTCATTTAGTGCTGTTACTAAGCTTCTGTGCTATAGATAGATTTGGAACAGTAATTCCTTCAAATGTGCGTGAGATGGAGAAGAGGCTCACATGCCTTCCTGGGGATGTAGGGTAACCATTATGATCATCAGACCACCCACCAGAGAGGTTGCCCTAGGGTGGTTGTGTGTCATGGGGCTGAGACAAGGGAAGTGTTTTAATCTCTGTGGGAGAATGAGGCAGTATCTGTGCCTGTGTTTATCACACACAGGCTCGTGGGGTGTACGAACAGTGATAGAAGAGCTCTGCATCCCTGGCTGCAATGAGCACTTAATTTCGTCTTTGGTCTACTTGTTTTGGTTCTCTTTCCCTCCCTCCTCTTAGAAGGGTAGAGCCTCAAGTCTCTTGTGGTGACTACCTTGTTACCTGGAGTGGCTTCATTTTTAATTGTCACAATGCATCTTTTACCATCCTCCTTAATGGAGCACTTAACATACTCACTTGAACACTGCTGTTCACCACAATCTGACCCAGTTACATGGCCTAAGTATATTGATGTCACGATGAACATACCTGCCCTGATTTACACAGCACCTTGTTGACCGAATACCTGTGTTACCTTTAACTGAGGCAAGACACCAGGTCCACCAGCACCCCCCTTTTCACACATTTTGAGGAGGACAAGGTCCAGTTTTACAGACTGGCATTTATCACTCTTGCTTCCTGGTCTTCTACTCAAGTACAATCCATATATTTGTTACTTCTGCATGTCACTTGTCTTTCTCCACTGTGGCCTTTGACTTTTGCCCCCATCTTCTCAGACTGCTCTGTCCTTTGGCACTGATAAATGTCTATCCAGCCACTGTCCATCCTCCTCCCAGCTGTGTTTATATCGTCTGCTTTCGTTCTACTTTCCCACTTGAGACTGGGAGGCAGTTGCACAGCACATTATGTCTGTGTGTCTGAAACATATACCAGGTTCACCGGACCCCTGTCAGTTTCCCTATTCTCCTTACTGCCCCTCTAGACTTTACCGTCTTTGCTGAATATACCAACCTATTTCTGCTCTTCAATGTAATAAAAATGGTTTATGCAAATTTAATTAACTACAACATTTGATATCTCATTTTGTTGTGTATCTCCAGGAACCGATGCTTGACACTAGTCTGGTCACTTCTGCGTTTTTTCTTCCCTCTCCAAGTTTTACTGGAACTACTGCTCTTGATCCGAAATGATACTTCCTTGGCCCCTCTTCCTATCGCAGTCTCTTCCTGATCATATTAACCTCTTAAAACTGGAGCCTGTGCTCTGGGTGATTTAAACTGCTTGCCCTTTGGGGTAATGCCCTTTCTTCTCCAAATGTAGCCTTGCTCTTTTATCATTTCAACTGCATTGCCTGACTTTAAAATCGTTCACCTTATAGAATGCCCAGATTTTTTAGGATGGTCGTAAATCTTAATTCTCTAATTTCTTGTTTAACGTCCATTTCTTCTACAGGCTATTGGTGCGAAATATCACTCTAGTTTAAATTCCTTGATAATATCCTAGGTTAATCAGATTCTTTTGAGATCACTTGTCTTATGTTTTTCTATTCACGTGTTTGGCATCCTGATACTTGCAAGGGCTGGTTATTTCCTGAAGTGTTACACGTGTGATGTATGTACATTGACCAATCGCTTCTTTCTAGTCCCCTGTCGATGCTTTTTTTTTATCTTTTCTCTTAATTTCTGCCATTAATTCGTTTTTAAAAAGTTAAAGGAAATTATAGATTTTATCAGATTTGCCACTAAGTTATTCAGGTAAGATCATTGAGATTTATTAAGTAAAGGTTGAGAATATATTTTACGTGTTTTACTAGAGAATATATTTTTCTTTCCAGGTGGTAGTGGATATGGCAGTGGTGGAATGGGTGGCGGTGGAGGCGGCGGCGGCGGCTACAGTTCCCTAGACGATGGCTTGGTAGTGGAGGAATTGGTAGTTTGGGTGGAGGCGGTGGTAATGGGAGGGGGCAGTGGAATGGGCGGTGGTGGTATGGGAGGGGGGCGGTGGTATGGGAGGGGGTAGTGGAATGGGGCGGCGGTGGTATGGGTGGTGGTGGCGGCGGTGGAATGGGTGGTGGCGGCGGCGGTGGAATGGGCGGTGGGGGAATGGGCGGTGGTGGAATGGGTGGAGGGGGACTGGGTGGTGGCGGTGGAGGAATGGGCAGCGGTTTGGGAAGTGGAATTGGAAGTTTGGGAAGTAGCCTCAGCGGAGGGCTGGGTAGCAGCCTCTCTGGAAGCTTGAGTAGGGGAATGGGCAGTGGTTTGGGAAGTGGAAGTGGTGGAATGGGCGGCAGTGGCGGAATGGGCGGCGGCGGCAGTGGCGGAATGGGAGGTGGCGGCAGTGGAGGAATGGGCGGCGGTGGAAGTGGAGGCGGCGGCTTCGGTAGCGGCTTCAACAACGGCTTCAACTCAAACAACGGTTTTGGCCCTGGCGACCAGATGTCTGGCAGCAACTACAACAGCTTCTGTTAGATACTTGAATCTCCTGAATGATAAAAAACATTTCTTACTGTTAAAGTTCTTATTGAACTTTTGACTAAAATGAGTTTATTCATTGAACTTTATTGTGAATAAAGATTCAAGAGAAAATGTTTTCTTAGTTTTGTTTATGCAATATTGTGTAACTTTAATTACCTGATGTTAAAGCTGTGTGACTAAGATTTAAGGGAGGGGAAAGTGTAAAGTACGGATGTATTTTTGAGAGGACGCAGTGTATTATTGATGGTTAAAGTGTCGTGTAGCATACGTTACCTAGTGTATGGTGTGCCAGTGTTGGTAGTAGAAGAACGTGTTAACTGGTACCTGTCTTGCTGTGAGCTACAAGTTTATTTTCATGACATTATCTGGTGTGACATTCCATTTGAAAAGAAGTTGGATGCATAAACCTTACATTGTGACAGGTCGGACGATTTACAAATGTAATTTTAGACTTTATTCTTAAGATACCAAATAAAATAACGAAGTTTCATGATTTGTTTACTTAAATATCCTCTTTTTAAACCCTAATAAACTTTTTTAATGCTGAATTTGATAAAATTGCTGTATGCTTTTGAGAACTTATAAGCTGCACCTTTTTAATTAATATGATGGAAAATGAATTTAGGACAGTACGGTGAAATAAACCGCTTTAAAAACTTAAAACAGTTTTAAGTGAAATTTGTAGAGCCAAATAACCATAGTAATTGGTTAGCAAGAATTGCGTAATATCGCACGAGAGCGCCTGCGGAGGCGCGCGCACCCGTAGTGACGAAATCGCCGCTGGGCGTTATCGCTCCGCCGCCCCACAAGCCTCGGCGCCGGCAGCCATATTGAATCCTGGACGATGGCGCTCTGAATTAATCCCTGAATTCTGTTCTCATCGTTACTCTTTGCTGGGATTTACCCGCAGGGAATTGCTAACAGATATTTTGGAATTATTTCAAGAAAAAGAAGTTGATCATAGAAACTGGGATTTATCACCATGAGCTTCCTTTTGTGAGTACCTAGGGTTTGTTATGGTCGATCAGCTGATTCTGGGAATGTTTGGGTGGAAGGAAGTTAACTATATTTAGGTAAACATAATATCTTAATATGAGAAGGAATGTGCAAGATAAGTGTTTTATATAGTGAAATTAATATCTTGCGAAGTATCTTGAGGAAATAATGTAATAAGGTAATGGGAAACCTAAGTTTTATTATGGGATGAATAACTAATGATGAAATTTTCACGTTTTCAAGAAGTTTGTTCAAATCGCAGACACAGAAGATGAAGTGTATAGTGGCCTTTGTTCACTGGTATTATGGTGTTGAACCTTAATGTTGTTGTTGGGGTTGAGGAGCCCAAGTGATCACTGCTTCAGCCAAGATTGGTAATGTACCCGCAAGGTGAACCTAATCTTGGAGCAAATGTTGCTCTCTTGGCTTGCCAAGTTACCGTGAGTTAGGATCATAATAGAGTCATGTAGAACAATATCTGCTACAGGCCTCAAAGTTCCCAGACAATAATACAATATACAGTATAATACTGCCTGAATAATACAATATATACTGCCCGAAACGCTGTGCTTACTAGTGACTTCACAAGATTGCAATTACTATCCTAGGTATCCCCAATCCCAATGTACCTTCTTGTATATATATAAATAAATAAATAAATAAATAAATAAATAAATAAATAAATAATACAGACAATAATAGGCTGTATACAGTAAGCCAGCCAAACTTGGCCAGTGACAGAGTAACGTTAAGTGTGTGTGTAGCGAGTGTGGGTGTGCACAACACTAGTAAGTCATGCATTTTAGATGTAGGATTTATTGTCTGAACAGTGTTTAAAATTATCATTGGTTGAATAACTACATCCCATCAAATTTGGGAAGAAAATTACAGATTTGAGTAAAATTAGTACAATTTAGGTAAAGAAAAAAAACTCCATAAATAACCTGTGCAAACAAGACATTAAATGAAAATAAGATACAGTATATTAATGAAAATAGAAAAGCATTTTCAAAAGTAATTGTGGATATGTTAGTTATAGGAACATGAGGTGATACGCTATTTAAATACACCATAATTTTTTTGCACCTAGTTTTATAACAGCAAAGTGATATTTTGAATAATCCAGTATCAAGATACCATAGTACCTTTAGGGTATGGTCAAATCATGTATAGGTTATTGTGTACATACGTTAACTTTCATTTGTTAATTACATACAGTACAGTATTTTATCATTTTTTAGAACATGTACATAATTTGGGCTTATAGGGTCTCGTAGTACAGTTGGCTTCATTCTCCACTCACAATCGGGGTTCCTGGGTTTGATTTCTGGGCGGGACAGAAATGGTTGCGCACATTTCCTTTTACCTAATGCCTCTCTTCACCTAGCAGTAAATAGGTACAGTACCTGGGTACATTTACAGAACAGTAAATTATTATTGTGGGGTTGAATCCTGAGGAAGGTCAGGAATTTGACCTTGGTGGAACTTCATTATAAGTCTAAAGTCCACAACAAAACAATATAAGGTAAACTGAGCTAGGTAAAATAGGTAGATTTTAACATGCATTTGAAGTTCTTATATTTTAAGTGACCTGTATCCAACATATTCATAGTTCTTCAGTTAGGTAAGGATACTATTACAATACTATTAAAATGATGCTTCAGCGGCTCCTGAGGAAGTTTTGCACCTTCTGCAATACAGTCCACACTTCAAGGTGTGTGTAGCAACATTATTTTTGTTATCTTTGCATGAAAATCCAACTCATTCACAAAATATCCAGTCAAGTGGTTTAAAGCATCTCAATCAAGTGTCAGCGATGAAAACTGACCGATGTGTGTACGTCCTGAAAAAACTGAAGAAAAGAATGTTGTTTGGGTAGGTCACATAAATTACCCAAATCCAAGTAGAATTTCTGTACTGTGCTGCACCTAAAGCCCTAAACAAAAGCTATTTGGGTATAGATCGCAGAGAGCTGTGTACTGGTGGCATTATCACGGGAGATGGTAGACTTGGCAGGAAATTAGCCTGCAGTCCCTAATATAATATTATCGACATATTAGCAAATCATGTTTCAGTGTAGTTTTAGTTGAAGTATACTATGTGGATTTGGATAATTTGTAGAACAGTATGTTTTTTGTTTGAAACTATACAAACCACAGTACAGTACTGTATCTGTAATTTAACCTTTCATAAACTGCATAGGGGAAGAGTTTCAAAACAGGATTAACATTTGTTTCCTAGCAAAAGTAATTTTAAACAGATGCCTTAGCTGAAATTTAACCATTTTTAACATATAACTATCCACAGGCTATTAATTTGTTTACTAACCATATTTATCTTGATTTTAGAGTTGTATTCATCACTTAACAGTTGTCTAAAACAGTCACCATGCATAGATGTTCCCTAGTTTGAGAAGCTATTGGGTACTACATACTGAGGGATCCACCTGTATTTTTAGTCAGATTTAGGCTCCACCTATTCTGTCACTAGCCAGTCATGCAGCGCACAATAATTAATTACCCATATGTTAACCAAACCACACTAGAAAGTGAAGGGACGACGACGTTTCGGTCTGTCCTGGACCATTCTCAAGTCGATTGTGAATGGTCCAGGACGGACCGAAACGTCGTCGTCCCTTCACTTTCTAGTGTGTGGTTTGGTTAACATATTTCTGCCACGTTATTGTGACTCCTTGTCTGCAATTAATAACCCATTTTACCAATTGCCTTAAGCTACTCATGTCTTTGTATATTGGGGTGGGACCTTTGGCAAGCCGCCAGCTTCCTGTCCTTGTCGTCGTGTTAGTGGCCCTCAGTTAAATTCAGTTAAATATTTTGTGAAGGTAAATTTTTCATTGGCTGAAATACCTTAGCCAATTGTGACAAATTGTGTGGGATAATATGGTATATGCTGGGCCTGGTTATTGGTTAATTTTTTTATGAAATGCATTTGTGAATGTGGGTAATACAGGAGCCAGGCATGGATATGAATAATCATTCTAGCAGGTAAAATTAATTATCTTTTAATTTCATGTATTTTGTAATATAAGTGTTTGGTCTCACAAATTGCTCAAATCCTTCCAAATCCAAGTAAAATTATGTAAATAAAAAAATTAAAGCTGTGTGAACGTATAAAACTTTTACCTAACATATATTACTGTATTTACCGGTTGCCGAAGGTTTACCTTCGCCAACCACCTTGAGATGGTTGATGATGATAGGATGGCGCTAGCCTCACCCACGAAGAGTATCGGTTGGTGTGTTCTTTCATGATCATATCTGGTTGACTAGGCCATAACCACCATACATATAAGGCTTAACCATTTAAGTTACTAATCTGTGTAATATTAATAAGGAAAGTGAGACATTTTTACATTGCACTAACATTATTAATATAATATGTATGATATTATCAAAGTAAGTTTAATTTGAACTTTATTTAGCCATTTTGCTGCAATAAGTGCAATATTTGGTCACCTATCAAAATTTGGTTTATGAGTGTGAAAAGACACTGGAGTCCAGGTAAGGTAAGGTATCAGGCAAAAATACTAAGCCAGTATGACTGTATAGCTCTTGGAAGGGGTCCGTCTAATTACCACAAGCTACACAAGCTTCAGAAAGCTTCAAAAAGCTTCCTGGCAATACGTTAGTAATGAATAAATATGATATGTTAGGTTAGGCTGACCTAACCTACCTAACCTAACCTAACCTAACTAACCTAACCTAACTTAACCAAACCAAACCTAACTAAACCTAACCTAACCTAACCTAACCGACGCTTGGATCGTCGACTTTATTTGGCGTCACCAGCTCTTTATTTTCGTCTAATTTCTTAATAAAAATTTTACTTATTCAGATTAAAATTATGTTTTCTCGTGTTGTACATTCAGTACCAACATTATAATGAGTAAATATATCATATTTATTCATTACTAACATAAGCTTTCTGAAGCTTTCTGAAGCTTGTGGTAATTAGACGGACCGCTTGGAAGGATGAGGGCAGACTTAAGATCTGACATATGAGGATGGAGTGAAGGAATAGTTTCCAGCCACTTGGATCATTTGGGACCGGTGTTGAGCAGATCTTTTGGAAATCAGAATAGGAGTTTGGAGCTCAAAACTGCTGTTGTAAATGACAGGAAAATGTCATCTCATGCGGTAGATTAGAACCAACACTCACACCTAGCACCTACAATATTTCAAATAATTTGTTTAGAAGTTATGGAATATTCTATGATAGAAAAAAGTAATTTTGTCTTTGCTGTAGTAAAGTAGATTTTGGCAACACAGGCTGCATTTGGCAACAGTGTATTTATATTGACCCTTTTATAATATTTCTTCATTGGTACTCGGGAAATATTGTACTGTATATTGTAAATCTAATACTGTACTTGTATATTCTCTAATATTATCAATCCTTATATGTAATATTTTCCTATTACAGTATTTATGAAACAATAATACCCCCTAACTCTTGAATGGGAGCTGTTCCCCCTGATTCCTGGTTGGGTAGCCTGTTCTCTTAATAATTACCACACCATAAAAAATGCAGCAGTTTTCATAAACAGAAGTTCCAACCTTGGCAACCCATCTAATATACTGGAGCTAATAATTATGAGGGTCATGAAGCGTAACAATTGCAGTGATTTTAATTTCCCTAAACGACTAATTTTTATGTTAAAGAGTTGATGAAGTAAAAAAATGTAGTTTGTTCAGTAAAAGGGCATGTTGGACTGGGAACAGCCCCCTGACTCCGAGATGCCTCCTGGACTAGGTTATGCCCCTCAGTCCTGACTGGATCTGGCTCTTGAGGGCATAATAGCTTCTACCGTCCCCTCTCTTGTCCTGATTTGTGGACCCTGAACTTGAAAACCACAACACAAAACTATCCATACTGGTTTGTTGCCTATCCATCCTGATTTTTTTCTAATGAAAACCCCTTTCATATACCTTAACTGCAAATACAGATTAGCAGTCTTCAGTGCCAGATTAGCAGATCATCAGTGCCATAACAATTATTTAAAAAGTCTTAGGTTTATGGTATGCAGATCTCCATCCACGATGAAAATAAAACACAGCTCTGTTTTATTTTATTTTTTGACACCACCACCAACTCTTGCATGTTGCTCATAGCAACCTGAATAATGCTTGTCTGTTAAAAAGTGAAAAATCTAGGGCATGTGCATAGCAATCTAGCCAGTCCTTTATATTAGATGTCTTGCAGAGCAGTTGGCTCATAACACTACTTTATTCCAAAAATGGAATAACCATCCTTTACAACTCTGCCCAAAAGCATGGACAGCATTTCAGTTTTAAAAATGTTTTGTAAGCAAGGGTGGTGAGGGGGCTCTGTCGGTCTTGTATTCGTAGGGGATCTTCAAACCCTAATTACTTATTGTATTTTGCTATTTTTTGTCCATATACACTTCTGCCTTACAAGTTCCTTCCAGTCTCTATGAAC
This sequence comes from Procambarus clarkii, assembly GCF_040958095.1. Taxonomy (NCBI): domain Eukaryota; kingdom Metazoa; phylum Arthropoda; class Malacostraca; order Decapoda; family Cambaridae; genus Procambarus; species Procambarus clarkii. The sequence continues at coordinate 13,916,738 of NC_091239.1, read as the reverse complement.
CCAGATGAGCATAACAGCCTACTCTGTATTAGGGCAAATTACAGTACAGTATACAGTATTATGTTTTTTGCTAACAATGTTTCATGACAAATGAGGACTGATGTGTAGTATCCAATATAATACAGTACTAGAGGATTGGGTAATGCTTAATATATTTCAGTAATAAAGGATTGACTAATGCCCAGTATATTACAGTAATAGATGACTGGGTAATGCCCAATATATTACAATAATAATTGGGTAATAGCCAGTATATTAAAGTAATAGGGAATTGGGCAATGCCTAGTATATTACAGTAGTTGACGATTTGAATGACTAATATATTCCAGCAATAAAGGTTTTAAGAAAAGTATCACAGTAAAGCTGATAATCATCAAAGAATATATTTCAAGTAAAAGACCATACATGAGATTTACTGTACAATTGAATACTTCTATTCTTAATTATGTTGTAAGTGCCCCGTTAAGAAATGGAATATAGATCAGGCAAAGAAAACTGGACTAGAACAGTCTCCGTGGTGTAGTGGTAAGACACTCGCCTGGCGTTCCGCGAGCGCTATGTCATGGGTTCGTATCCTGGCCGGGGAGGATTTACTGGGCGCAATTCCTTAACTGTAGCCTCTGTTTAACGCAACAGTAAAATGTGTACTTGGATGAAAAAACGATTCTTCGCGGCGGGGATCGTATTCCAGGGACCTGCCCGAAACGCTACGCGTACTAGTGGCTGTACAAGAATGTAACAACTCTTGTATATATCTAAAAAAAAAAAGAAGTGAAGGTTACAGTGAGCTTCCCATTCTCAAACAATGGTCGTCTAAGCTGTGGCTATTCCCAAAGACATTTGTCTATTTTAACGTATTTTAATGTACAGTATTTTGTGTGTAACAAAAAACTTTTTTTTGAGAGAGAGAGAGAAAATCATATGTGCAGTATACTGTTCTATAATTTTGTGTCTAGATATGCCTAGGATAGGGTTGGTAAAGAGTTTTGGGTCTGTTGGTAAATATTTGTATTTGCAATAGGATTGGGGGGGGGGACTATTGGGGCTGGATAGCATATGTCCATTTTTATGAGGATGGACTGCAGTTACAAATGAGAGATTTGAATTACATCAATGAAAATTGAAGTATGAGGTACAAAGTGGCCAATTGAAACTGATATGTGCTATATTTGTTTTGGGTCATCAGTCACAGGCTCCTCGGGAGCCCCATAGAAGTAACCTCGGAGGCAGCAGTCTCATGCTAGTGCGACTAGCATGAATTGCTAGTCGCATGAAGGGATGCTTGTTTGGTTTCCTTCTGGGGGGGGGAGTTATTTTGATCTTTTGGGGTGTAGATTGCACATGTTAACCAGACAGTGGTCCATTTTGATATGCCTACCTTTCTGGGTCCTTACCCAGTTGATGGCAATTATGACATACAGTTCTTTAAATGTAATGTGCTCATAGGCCATTGCTTCCTGCGGCTCTCTGAGCGGGCCAGGTTCTGGCTTCCGGGGTTCACCCAGAAAATGGCGTTTTATTACATTCAGCACTGTTTTTTTAACAGTGCTTTTCTCTCTTCCTGTGTTTGAGTCACATCTCACTAAATGCTTCACCCATGTACAGTAAATACAACTAACCTAAGCTATTGTAGGCCTGACTATACACAGAATTGTAGTACAGGTACTGTACAGTATACATTAATAATTTACCTGAATTTACATGAGGGCCAGAACTTCACAAGTGGCCTTGATGAGGACAGAAAGCTGACAGTTTGTCAAACGCCCTCCCATTTATCCTATGATTTTGTTGAGCTGGATTTTAAAATTCAAGTGCTTTGGCATTTACGGCTTCGGTGATTAATCAGTTCCATGGGTTTATAGCCCTATAGGTGAAAAAGCATCTGTTTTCTGTCCTACATATTGGCTTGTTGAGCTTGAAACCATTGCTCCTTGTTTGTGTTACATCTAACCTTTTGAAGAAGCTGTCCAGGTCAGTATCCTCCAAATTGCTCAATACTTTAGAAGTTTCAATGAGATCAGGCCTGTCATGTCTGGTTTGCAGTGTTGTTAGCCCTGTGACCCTCAACCGTTCAAGTATGAGAGTCGACATCGTTCTGGAATGATTAACGTATATTTGATTAAATAAAATGTTTGGTTGCACAGTATTGTATTATGTTAAAATTGATAAGTGCATGTATGAGGTCATAGCTAGGACAAACAATTTTAAGGATTGGTGAAGTATCAATATTGACCAAAAGGACCAAAACCCATAATCCTGGCCTAGCTACTGTATATAAAACTATGTGTAGTATATAATAATACTAGAGGGATTGCCCAGCATTGCTTAGGTGATGCCACATTATGAAATCCTATCTTCCTCTGTATCCATCTTCACTACTAACTATCTTCATCACTGTATCCATCTTCACTTCTTACTATCTTCATTAGTGTAATCATATCCCCCACACACTATCTTCACTGAAACCATCATAACTAAACATCCTTGTACCAAGTGTAACCTTAAAAACACACATTCTTCATCACAACCATTTTCACTACCGCATGCACCCGTAGGTACCTTGTCTACAACCATTATCGTTAAAATTTTCTCTTTCCTTCATCATCTTCCATATTCTTCATGACACTCCCTACCTATCACCAACTACCCTTCCCCATCTTCCCTACCGTTATAACCATCCCAACCCTTCATCACCATTCCCTTTCTCAACCTTTTTCACCCTTCGCCACCTTCCATACCCTTCAAAACTGTAACTGTCTTCAGTATACACAGCCGTGTTCAATAAATAAACTACATTAAGACAAACTAACATTTAATCACATTGAAAATAATGGTTGATGAATCTTAGGGAAGATAGTCTGATATTTAACAAAATAAATAAGCAGTAGACTTGGATTTTCCACCAATTATGTGGGTGAGGGGTCATTATTGACACCGACCTCCCCACTTTTAATCTCTTAATAGGACCAATAGGACTGACTTCGATCAGCCTATGTCTGGCCGTATTCCAGACCATTCACCCTGCAAAGTTGGGTGAGGCTAGCCACAAGTGCCTGGCCCCTAACCTCGAACAGACAAATATTGCCATTTATAGATAGATTAATTCATATTTGAAGACGTACGTGTCAGTATTTGACAGTCTTGCGTGCAAAATGAGTTGGGCACTGAGGACTTCAATGAGGGTAAAAATATCAATGATAAGACCGAGAGGTATGAAGTGTTACCGAGGGGCTCAGTGCATGCTGAGGGGTATGAAGTGTCTACAGGAGGCTTCAGCATAAATTTTAATGGAAATTATATTAAATTTATAAACATTTTGCAGCCTATTATGTTTGTTACACTTTCCAATGCCGCTCACGGGATAGAAATGCCGAGGTGAACAAATGAACTGAAATAAACTGTAAATAAACTAAAATTGAACAAGCCGACGAACTATACACGTAACGATCGTGTAAAACTTTTGTCATGACATGCTGTCTCCCTCTTAAATGTCTATCTCATTCATAATACTGTTAAGGCCAGATAATTCTTGATATCTCTTGCTCTCATAGATTGTATACAAATCCATATAAAAAAGTCAAAAGTAGTACTAACAAAAAAATGGTTACGTATTTGAAAGGTTTGGGAATGTGACAGATTACAGATTGAATTACAGATTAATAAGATATTGATATTTCCCCCAACCCAGTGGGCACAGTATCCGAGAGTGGTGTTGGGTACACATGGACTGAACGTTGATGATGTGGAATTGATGTTGCTCTTGGATAGGGTCGGCTGAGCGGACAGCACGCTGGACTTGTGATCCTGTGATCCCGGGTTCGATCCCGGGCGCCGGCGAGAAACAATGGGCAGTTTCTTTCACCCTATGCCCCTGTTACCTAGCAGTAAAATAGGTACCTGGGTCAGCTGTCACGGGCTGCTTCCTGGGGGTGGAGGCCTGGTCGAGGACCGGGCCGCGGGGACACTAAAGCCCCGAAATCATCTCAAGATAACCTCAAGATAAGGGTGTCCGGTGGGAATATTTCTGTTGTTCGGTGCGGAATAATATTAAATTAGGAATGAAACACGTTAAAGAATTTTGTTGTTGCTGTGAGTGTTTCTTTAGAGTTACATTGATGACAACAGTATTTCATATAACAAATTACGCTTCATTTATTAAACCACCCACTATAGAGCGAAAAACTCAAGTTACAAAATAATGAATGAGAAAGTAACGTTCTAAATTTCCATGATTAGTCTAATGAAACCCTTCTGAAATATATTGCTCTCGCCTAAACTTCTGACTTATGAGCACGTAAGGATGAATGTTTATATTGGAGAAATAAGCTAGTTGTAAGGTAAGAGAATAGGTGTTGGAGAAATAAGGTAGTTGTAAGGTAAGAGAATAGGTGTTGGAGAAATAAGGTAGTTGTAAGGTAAGAGAATAGGTGTTGGAGAAATAAGGTAGTTGTAAGGTAAGAGAATAGGTGTTCAGTAAGCACGTGGCTGCATAGTTGGTTGGACGAGCCTCAACACGTGGTGTACGCGCTGCTTGGCTAGCCCACCGCATGCCTGCAATGTCTCGCCATTTCAAGGGAGTGGCTCTTGTGTATATGGTATTTAGCACATTGTAGTACTGTAATCTTACATATGTATATATTAATTTATATTTGTGTCGTGTTGGATGTGTGTTAATATGACGTTCGCACTTATTGGGCAAGTCGGTAATTTACATATTTTCACACTGAGGAAAACTAACCATTAATATTAGTTCCAAATGATGTTATCTGGGAATCGGTACATTGGTTTATCATATCTTGATATCATGGGTAGGATACGGTTATTATTTAGAAACTGTTCACATATTCATAAAAAGGCCTATATTCGTTGCCTTTTTATATAAATTATTAACTGATTTGCAAGTTGCGAAGGCATTTTTTCGCTTAAATGGATACTCTTTAATGCTTCATGCTATGCAGATAGGTGTAATGTTGGATAAAAGGAGATTACAAAATGAAGCTACTGCGTAAAATCACTTCAAGTATAGTTGATTTCTGCACAAAAAGTCCCAAAAGAGTTTGCATACCTTCGAGTGCTAGATTCCCTGGCCCACCATGTTGAGCCAAGTATGTTAGTTGAAATTTGCTGGTGGTCGAGTGTACAGGTGCTGCTACTCAGGGCTCCTGGCGCAGTGTGGTGAAATGTTCTTTTTGTGGGGAATTACGCACAAACTCAATCGAAGGGGAAGTAAAAGAATCATAGTTACCATAACACCAATAGGTTCTGAAAGGTACGTAACCTAACTTGAAATACCAGAAATTGAAATTGAAATAAGTTTATTGAGGTAAAATACACACAAAGGGATGAGGCAGCTCAAGCTATTCTCACCCCGTTCAGTACATCGTGTTAATACATACATAGACACACATCACAAACAATAAACATATTACCAAACATTCTGAGAGATAAACATCTACATTTCCAGACAAATACCAGAAAGCATTACCGTAGGTTTGGGATGTCATTTCCATTAAACTTTGTTGTTGATTTCGCATTTAAACCCATCCTCCAAAAGTTATAATACCTATAGTTACTATGAATGTAATGTATAACGCATGGACTTTAGTACCACAAAAGGATCCACATTGTACTAGTTAAATTAAGGTCTCGGTAGTACAGTTGGATTCGTTATCGACGCACAATCAGGAATTCCGGGTTCGAATCCCGGGTGGGACAGAAATGGTTGGTCACATTTCCTTTCACCTAATGCCTCTGTTCACCTAGCAGTGAGTATAGGGTACCCAGGAGTTAGTCAGCTTGTTGTGGGGCTGCATCCTAAACGGGGTCAGTAATTCGGCCTTTGGGGGGGGGGGAGACGTGTGTGAATA